>NW_027058202.1:0-3000 GCF_011386835.1 Chrysemys picta bellii | reverse complement strand
CGAGGTTTGTTGCATGGGTTGGTTCCTGAGTTAGAGTTGTTATGGTGCGATGCGTGGTTGCTGGTGAGAATATGCTTAAGGTTGGCAGGTTGTCTGTGGGCGAGGACTGGCCTGCCTCCCAAGGTCTGTGAAAGTGAGGGATCATTGTCCAGGATGGGTTGTAGATCACTGATGATGCGTTGGAGAGGTTTAAGCTGAGGACTGTAGGTGATGGCCAGTGGAGTTCTGTTGGTTTCTCTTCTGGGCCTGTCTTGTAGCAGGAGTCTTCTGGGTACACGTCTGGCTCTGTTGATTTGTTTCTTTATTTCCTTGTGTGGGTATCGTAGTTTTGAGAATGCTTGGTGAAGATCTTGTAGGTGTTGGTCTCTGTCTGAGGGGTTGGAGCAGATGCGATTGTACCTCAGTGCTTGGCTGTAGACGATGGATCGTGTGGTGTGACCGGGGTGGAAGCTGGAGGCATGAAGGTAGGCGTAACGGTCGGTGGGTTTTCGGTATAGGGTGGTGTTAATGTGGCCATCGCTTATTTGTACGGTGGTGTCCAGGAAGTGGACCTCCCGTGTAGATTGGTCCAGGCTGAGGCTGATGGTGGGGTGGAAGCTGTTGAAAGCATGGTGGAATTCTTCCAGGGCCTCCTTCCCATGGGTCCAGATGATGAAGGTGTCATCAATATAGCGTAGGTAGAGAAGGGGCATGAGTGGACGAGAGCTGAGGAAGCGTTGTTCCAGGTCAGCCATAAAAATGTTGGCATATTGTGGGGCCATGCGGGTGCCCATAGCGGTGCCACTGGTCTGGAGGTATATATTGTCACCAAATTTGAAATAATTGTGCGTGAGGATAAAGTCACAGAGCTCAGCAATAAGTTGTGCTGTGTCATCATCAGGGATACTGTTCCTGACAGCTTGTATTCCATCTGTATGCGGGATGTTTGTGTAGAGAGCCTCTACATCCACGGTGGCTAGGATGGTGTTTTCTGGGAGGTCACCAATGCATTGTAGTTTTCTCAGGAAATCTGTGGTGTCACGGAGATAGCTGGGAGTGCTGGTGGCGTAGGGTCTGAGTAGGGAGTCCACATATCCAGACAGTCCTTCAGTGAGAGTGCCAATGCCCGAGATGATGGGGCGTCCAGGATTTCCAGGTTTGTGGATCTTAGGTAGTAGATAGAATAACCCCGGTCGGGGCTCTAAGGGTATGTTGATTTGTTCCTGTGTTAGTGTAGGGAGTGTCCTGAGTAGATGGTGCAGTTTCTTAGTGTATTCCTCAGTGGGATCTGAGGAAAGCGGCCTGTAGAATTTGATATTGGAGAGTTGTCTGGCAGCCTCCTTCTGGTAATCAAACCTGTTCATGATGACAACAGCACCTCCTTTATCAGCCTCTTTGATGATAATGTCAGGGTGGTTTCTGAGGCTGTGGATGGCATTGTGTTCTGCACGACTTAGGTTATGAGGCAAGCGATGTTGTTTTTCCACAATTTCTGCCTGTGCACGTCGGCAGAAGCATTCTATGTATAGGTCCAGACTGTCATTTCGACCCTCAGGAGGAGTCCATGTGGAGTTCTTCTTCCTGTGTTGTTGGTGGGAGGGTATCTGTGTATCAGGGCGCTGTTCAGTGTTATCATGAAAGTATTCTTTGAGTCGGAGGCGGCGAAAGTAGGCTTCCAGATCACCACAGAACTGTATCATGTTCGTGGGGGTGCTGGGGCAAAAGGAGAGTCCCCGAGATAGGACAGACTCTTCTGCTGGGTTGAGTGTGTAGCTGGATAAATTGACGATATTGCTGGGTGAGTTCGGGGTACCCCTGTTGTGGCCCCATGTGGCAGGTAGGATTTTAGACAGCTTACGGTACTTTTTCCTTTGTAGAGAGGTGAGGTGTGTAACGTAGATCTCCTGTCTTATTTTAGTAAAGTCCATTTGTGTGGAGGGTTGGTTATTTATGAAAGTCTCCAGGTTGGAGAGCTCTTTCTTGATGTTTTTCTGTTTGCTGTATAGGATGCTGATCAGGTGGTTCCTCAGTTTCTTTGATAATGTATGGCATAATCTCTCACTGTGGTCTGTGCAGTATGTAGATAGCAATGGATTTTTCACCTTCAGTCCATTTGGTATGATGTCCATCCGTTTGCATTTGGAAAGGAAGATGATATCTGTCTGTATTTGTGCAAGTTTCTTCATGAGGTTGATAGATTTCCATTCCATACGGCTAAATGCAGTGCCTTGCATGGTGTCAAGTATCAGAGGGGTAGGCGTGTTAGTCTGAATCTGTAAAAAGCAACAGAGGGTCCTGTGGCACCTTTGAGACTAACAGAAGTACTGGGAGCATAAGCTTTCGTGGGTCAGAACCTCACTTCTTCAGATGCAAGTAATGGAAATCTCCAGAGGCAGGTATATATCAGTGTGGAGATAACGAGGTTAGTTCAATCAGGGAGGGTGAGGTGCTCTGCTAGCAGTTGAGGTGTGAACACCAAGGGAGGAGAAACTGTTTCTGTAGTTGGATAGCCATTCACAGTCTTTGTTTAATCCTGATCTGATGGTGTCAAATTTGCAGATGAACTGAAGCTCAGCAGTTTCTCTTTGGAGTCTGGTCCTGAAGTTTTTTTGCTGTAAGATGGCTACCTTAACATCTGCTATTGTGTGGCCAGGGAGGTTGAAGTGTTCTCCTACAGGTTTTTGTATATTGCCATTCCTGATATCTGACTTGTGTCCATTTATCCTCTTGCGTAGTGACTGTCCAGTTTGGCCAATGTACATAGCAGAGGGGCATTGCTGGCATATGATGGCATATATAACATTGGTGGACATGCAGGTGAAAGAGCCGGTGATGTTGTAGCTGATCTGGTTAGGTCCAGTCCAGTTTGGCCAATGTACATAGCAGAGGGGCATTGCATATCATAGGCTTCATCTATAGTACTGTCATAACTATAAAGGGAAGGGTAACAGCTGTCCTGTGTACAGTACTATAAAATCCCTCCTGGCCAGAGACTCCAAAATCCTTTTCCCTGTAAAGGGT
>NW_027058201.1:0-3000 GCF_011386835.1 Chrysemys picta bellii | reverse complement strand
TTAATAGCAGGAAAGATAGGAAATGAACATAACATGGAGCTGAATTTAACAGTGTGATCATGAGAAGATGTTTTACAAATCTATGACAGCAAGGAATACTCCCAGTTTTACACACAGGAATGTCCCGAATCTCATATGTCGTTCATTCCTGGCAAAGTCTGTCCTTTGTCTACATATACTTCATCTCCCCCCCCCCCCCCCCAAATACAACAGCAGTCAGTTATATAAGTGCTGGTCTAATTTGTGCCAGATTTAACTACTGTATACAATAACTTTTAATGAAGCATTTCATCTTCCTATCTGAACGGTGGGCTAGATGAGCAACTTAATCATACTACCAATTACATCTGAAGTGTCACAATACACAAACTATTTTAAAGCAATGCAAGACAAAATTTGCCCATGCAGATCTTTCTTTAGTTTTAATAAAATGTCTTGACTCAGAGGAACTTTCATACCAGGGCAAATGTGAAAGCGAGAACATTTTCTACACAAGCAAGCAATCCTTTTACAGTCCTTTGCCTGAAACTTGCTAAATTCCCAGTTTCTGAAGCTACATGTTCTGAATGCTGCCAATCGCCAGGCTAAACAGGGATATTCAACACTGAAAACTCAGTTATATTTTTATTGTTAGGCTCTATCCTCTATTTTTATGTGGTCCTATTACAATATAATGCCACAGGAAGCATCAAACTATTAAACACCTCTGAAATGTTGAGCCCAAGGACTGCAGCATCACCCCTTTTAACTATTATAAACTCTTTCTGGTTTTCAGCCTCGCTCCTCTTTCTGCTTAATTCTGCAGTGAAGTCATCAGGAAATTCACAAAAAGAACAGGAGTACTTGTGGCACCTTAGAGACTAACAAATTTATTAGAGCATAAGCTTTCGTGGACTACAGCCCACTTCTTCGGATGGGCAGTAGTCCACGAAAGCTTATGCTCTAATAAATTTGTTAGTCTCTAAGGTGCCACAAGTACTCCTGTTCTTTTTGCGGATACAGACTAACACGGCTGCTACTCTGAAACATGAAATTCACAGTCTGTTGCTGTAGAAGCAATCATGATGTCACAAATTCAGCACTGCACTGTAGAAATATGGAGAAGATAGTGTTACCAGATGTGCCCATTACTTTGGTTGCTCATTTATTCGGGTTACTCTTCTGGGGAAGGGGATTCTGTAATCCTATCAATGTACTGCTTGTGTCATTTGTGTTTTCATATGGAGCTCTACTTCTCCCTTCTGCAAGTCCCCTCCCAATGGAGCTATCCTGCAGAACCTAGGTTCCCTAGGGCTGGGTTACTCCAGCCCCAGAACCTGATGAACACACCCACACCCACACATACATTAACAGAGCAAGTCTGAGCAGACCGGGTCCATCAGCACTGTCAAGCTCACCCCTTATATGTCTCTGGACTCACTGGGCTGGAGGAAGCAGCACTTTGAAGCTGCCTCTCCTTATATGCCCCTGGGCTCCATGGACTGGGTCAAACAGCACTTTCAAGCTGTTACCCTTATGCCTCCCAAATTCAGCACATCCCTATCCCCACTCTCACATCACAATTGTACTGGCAGTAACCTACTTGATGAGCAAACCCCACAATATTTTGGGCGCTGCAGGGATCTTTAGCATAGGTAAAAGAAGCGTTGCTGTAGAGTGAATGGGGGAAGCTAAAAATAAAAAAGAGTAAAGTTCAGCAAGAGAGAAAGAAGCAACCAACTTAACCATAAAAGTTATTTATTGAATAATAGTGATAACTACACTAGGAGAGCTAAACCAACATAACATACATGATTAAAGGTTAATACCTAAGGTAGAAAGGAAAACAGAGAGAAAGAGGGGGGATCTCACCCACTCAATGAGGCTTGAACTGGTCAGGGTTCCCAGATGATGGTGGTAGCTGAGGGTCCCGAATGCTGGAGACAGGCAGAGCCCCCAGCACGATCAGTCAGGAGAAGATGGAGTTCCAGTGGAACTGATGCATAGTTTGGATCTAAGCATCAGAACCCTGGCTAGAGGGTGAGTAGGGATTTTTGTAGAGAAAATACAATTGTTCAAGGGAGAACACTAGATTTGTTTATAGGTAAGCTGATGACTCAAGGGTTTTCTTTAGACTAGACAATAGGAGCTGATCTCTCTTGGCTATGGGTGGTGTTTTCTTCCAGGGAGCTCACAATGCAACTAGGCTGCTTCAGTATTTGGATATCAATTAAGGATTCATTACTAGAATTGGTCTGGTCATTGCTGAGCTGGGTGTGTGAGCAGACATAGGTTCATTAGCATCTGGAGCAGAGATTCCCAGGATGCAGTGCTTCCCTGCTTTTTCTGGTCCCAGAATTCAGCGTGGTTCTCTGTTCTCCATTCTGTATGTAAACTGAGATGTCTTCCTGTCCCATCTTCCATGCAGATGAGGCGAGGGGAGTTGTCTCTGCTCTCCATTCTGTATGCAATGGAGATGTCTTCATCTTGTCACCCTTGTCAGGAGGGGTCTAGGTGTGTCTCCCAACACCCTTCACTGCTCTCTGCAAGTTTTGTCCTCTGATATGTTTTGGCTTATGCAGAGGTTGGGGGGACAGGGGTCTTTCATGAGTCAGGCTGGATACTGCACCCTGGTTCCCCAAGAACACAGAGGTGTCTGGTATCAAGTCCCCCCGTTGATGGGGTGCTTGCGCTGAGCGAGTATCCCCATCACATCCTTCCTCCGTGGTACCGGGTCTGATCCTCCATCCATTGCAGCCGCCGCATCAGTCGTTGTATCCAACAAACCAGTAGAACCAGACCAATTGCTAGTATAATTTGGAAACCGATGATCACCACAATGGGGTGAAGCATGAAATTTAAAAAACCTGTTGCTCTGGGGCTCCACCCAAGCAAAGTCTCCCACCAAGAGTGATGGCCTGTGTTTTTACCTTAATGGCAAAGAGACCCATTCCCAGTGAAATGGGGGAAACCTCCTTGTGGAGCTCAGGATAGGCATTTAAATGTTGTACAGTCCATATA
>NW_027058200.1:0-3000 GCF_011386835.1 Chrysemys picta bellii | reverse complement strand
CCAAAATTAATACACTTTATGGCCAGAAGAGACCTTTAGAGCATCTCATCTAACCCCCTGCATATCATAGGCTTCCTGTATAGGACAATAGTTACTTTTTGGGCACAAACATTCCAGAAAGGCATCTAGTTTCATTCAATGACTTCAAGAGATGGAGAATCCACCACTTTCCCTTTCACTGAGTGCCAGGGGGCTCCATTTCCCTTTCCACTAGCTCCCCATTTACAGTGAGCCAGAGCAGTACCTGCAACAGGGAGCGGGAGTTGCTGAAGGCCTCAGAGGCACAACCCCTGCCGTGTCTCAGGCACCTGGCGCAAGTGATGGATGATGCGGAGCTGGTGCCTCACTTTGGCCGTGACGCCCTCCTGCTGCAAGGGAATGAGAACCTGTCAGACTCAAACGCCCCGAGGAATCAGGGGGAATTAAGGGCACCTGGAACCAGCAGTATTTCCACTCAGCACCTGCCCAACACCGAGGGATGAATTCACCTCCTGAATCCCAGAATGGAGTCTTCTTGTCCTTTCTAGTAACCTCCAGTGCCAATCCCCCTCCTTCTAGGGTGAGCTCCTGCTACCTCCCCCTCAGTGTCCTTGATAGCTGTTCCACCTCCAAACCACAGCTTAAGTCATCAGAAACCTCTTCTAGACCCCCACCAAGGTTGGGCTGGGAGGCGGGTCTAGCAGTGGGGGCAGGAGGGATTCTGGCAGCAGTGAAGTGGGTTGCGGGGAGGTTGAGATCTTGCCCAAGTCATCCGAGACACTAACGCTAAGCCACAGGATGGCAGCATCTAGTGTCTGTCGAGTCCAAGCACTATTTCAACCCCACAGTTTTGGATGAACTTCCCACAAGAGGAGGTGAAGATCATCCCCAGCAACACACACACACACACCACTCCTGGTGGTGGAAGGGGAACAGGAGAAAGGACAAAAGAAGTAAGAGATGAAGAGAAAGGAAGGAGGGATGGTGGAAAAGGTAAAACGAAAAGGACAAACCCTAATGTCCCCAGTGATTCCACGGGACAAAATCCCGTGTGGACTACAAAATTCTGTCACCTTGAACTAGTGTTTTCCATGCCTAGAATTCAACGGGCACCAGGTGGATCAGACTGAGCAGGTTCAAAAACCTCTTGGAGGCTCTTACCTTCTAAACAGGGACGTCTGTTTTCTAGTAAAATCAGTAAAAGGGAAGGAGAAAACTCGAAAGAGGCTCCTGCTCGCACTCACATACGTGAACCCTAATACTCTCTCAGTCCTCAAAGAGAGACCTCGAGAAGGAGACTTGCTAAAGCAAAGCCACAGGGGTCTCTGAGGTTTCCCTGGCCCTGCGCCCCTGACTGATGTCAGCATCTCTCTCTGAGGTCACCACCTCCCTAACACCTTTGACCAATACGCTGAGATACTGCATGTAGCGGGGCGGCCTGGCTCCCAGGCGCCCCAGGAAGTCAAGGCCACCGCGGCCTGTCCCCACCCCCCGGAAGTCAAGGGGCGGGACAGGAAGTATAAAGGCCAAGCCACAGCGCTCAGTAGCTGGCCGGCAGCGAGAGAGGACAGACGCTGGTGCCCGAGCTCCCGCGGACCTGAGCCTGCCGAGAGCCCGGTATCCTGAGGAACGGTCTGAGCTTCCCCCGCCAAGGGCCCAGAGGGAGTGACAGACCTACCTGCTGCTCGGGGCCCGGAGGAGCCCATGATCTGCGACCCAGCAGACGGAACTCAGGAGGAACAGGTACCCATGGAGGAGGAGATGGGAAGTGGCCCGGGGATAGCAGACCCCGAACCCATGTCAGTGTGTTGCGGTCAGGATCCCCACTGACTGCGCGGCAGACGGACTGCTGCGGATAGGGCCCCGGGCTGGAACACAGTGGAGTGGGTGGGCCTGTGTTCCCCCCTGCCACCCCGTGCTGGGTGGCAGTCTCTCCTCCTCCTTGTCCAAGGGGCCTGGGCCTCTGACTGACGATTGGTTTGCTGCCCCGCCCTGACCTAGGGCCTGGGCTAACCCAAACTGACCCAGCTCCTGCTACAAGGCCTGGGCCGCTGACTGACTACTGGTTTGTTCCCCGCCCTGACCCAGGGCCGGAGCTGTTGATTGTGTGCTCAGTCCCTGCATAAGGGCCTGCATAAGGGCCTGAGCTCTGAACTGTTGATTGTGTGCTCAGTCCCTGCATAAGGGCCTGAGCTCTGAACTGTTGATTGTGTGCTCAGTCCCTGCACAAAGGCCTGAGCGCCGAACTGCTAATTGCGTGCTCAGCCCCTACCCAAAGGTCTGGGCCCTAACTGTTATTCGCTTTGTAGCGGGGCGGCCTGGCTCCCAGGTACCCCAGGAAGGGACAAGCCCCACCCCGGAACTACTACACTGCAAAAGGCCTTTGTGATGTCACTGCCACACCCACCCATCCCCTGAAGTGCTAATGTCCTGCTGCTGTCTGTTTTCTAGTAAAATCCGTCAAAGGAAAGGAGAAAACTCCAAAGAGGCTCCTGCTCGCACTCACACATGTGAACACTAATACTCTCTCAGTCCTCAAAGAGAGACCTCGAGAAGGAGACTTGCTGAAGCAATAACAGACACTTGGTGGGATAACTCACATGACTGGAGTACTGTCATGGATGGATATAAACTGTTCAGGAAGGACAGGCAGGGCAGAAAAGGTGGGGGAGTTGCATTGTATGTAAGAGAGGAGTATGAGTGCTCAGAGGTCCGGTATGAAACTGTAGAAAAACCTGAGAGTCTCTGGATAAAGTTGAGAAGTGGGAGCAACAAGGGGGATGTCACGGTTGGAGTCTGCTATAGACCACCAGACCAGGGGGATGAGGTGGACGAGGCTTTCTTCTGGCAACTAGCAGAAGTTGCTAGATCGCAGGCCCTGGTTCTCATGGGAGACTTTAATCACCCTGATATCTGCTAGGAGAGCAATACAGCGGTGCACAGACAATCCAGGAAGTTTTTGGAAAGTGTAGGGCACAATTTCCTGGTGCAAGTGCTGGAGGAACCAACTAGGGGCAGAGC
>NW_027058199.1:0-3000 GCF_011386835.1 Chrysemys picta bellii | reverse complement strand
TTTTCTCGACCTGCTGCTCACAAACAGGGAAGAATTAGTAGGGGAAGCAAAAGTGGATGGGAACCTGGGAGGCAGTGACCATGAGATGGTCGAGTTCAGGATCCTGACACAAGGAAGAAAGGAGAGCAGCAGAATACGGACCCTGGACTTCAGAAAAGCAGACTTTGACTCCCTCAGGGAACAGATGGGCAGGATCCCCTGGGAGAATAACATGAAGGGCAAAGGGGTCCAGGAGAGCTGGCTGTATTTTAAAGAATCCTTATTGCGGTTGCAGGAACAAACCATCCCGATGTGTAGAAAGAATAGTAAATATGGCAGGCGACCAGCTTGGCTAAACAGTGAAATCCTTGCTGATCTTAAACGCAAAAAAGAAGCTTACAAGAAGTGGAAGATTGGACAAATGACCAGGGAGGAGTATAAAAATATTGCTCAGGCATGCAGGAGTGAAATCAGGAAGGCCAAATCACACTTGGAGTTGCAGCTAGCAAGAGATGTTAAGAGTAACAAGAAGGGTTTCTTCAGGTATGTTAGCAAGAAGAAGAAAGTCAAGGAAAGTGTGGGCCCCTTACTGAATGAGGGAGGCAACCTAGTGACTGAGGATGTGGAAAAAGCTAATGTACTCAATGCTTTTTTTGCCTCTGTCTTCACGAACAAGGTCAGCTCCCAGACTGCTGCACTGGGCAGCACAATATGGGGAGAAGGTGACCAGCCCTCTGTGGAGAAAGAAGTGGTTCGGGACTATTTAGAAAAACTGGACGTGCACAACTCCATGGGGCTGGATGCGCTGCATCCGAGGGTGCTAAAGGACTTGGCGGATGAGATTGCACAGCCATTAGCCATTATTTTTGAAAACTCATGGCGATCGAGGGAGGTCCCGGATGACTGGAAAAAGGCTAATGTAGTGCCCATCTTTAAAAAGGGGAAGGAGGAGGATCCGGGGAACTACAGGCCAGTCAGCCTCACCTCAGTCCCTGGAAAAATCATGGAGCAGGTCCTCAAGGAATCAATTATGAAACACTTAGAGGAGAGGAAAGTGATCAGGAACAGTCAGCATGGATTCACCAAGGGGAAGTCGTGCCTGACTAACCTAATTGCCTTCTATGATGAGATAACTGGCTCTGTGGATGAGGGGAAAGCAGTGGATGTGTTATTCCTTGACTTTAGCAAAGCTTTTGATACGCTCTCCCACAGTATTCTTGCCACCAAGTTAAAGAAGTATAGGATGGATGAATGGACTGTAAGGTGGATAGAAAGCTGGCTGGATCGTCGGGCTCAACGGGTAGTGATCAACGGCTCCATGTCTAGTTGGCAGCCGGTTTCAAGCGGAGTAGTGCCCCAAGGGTCGGTCCTGGGGCCGGTTTTGTTTAATATCTTTATTAATGATCTGGAGGATGGTGTGGACTGCACTCTCAGCAAGTTTGCAGATGACACTAAACTAGGAGGCGTGGTAGATACGCTAGAGGGTAGGGATCGGATACAGAGGGACCTAGACAAATTAGAGGATTGGGCCAAAAAAAACCTGATGAAGTTCAACAAGGACAAGTGCAGAGTCCTGCACTTAGGACGGAAGAATCCCATGCACTGCTACAGACTAGGGACCGAATGGCTAGGTAGCAGTTCTGCAGAAAAGGACCTAGGGGTCACAGTGGACGAGAAGCTGGATATGAGTCAACAGTGTGCTCTTGTTGCCAAGAAGGCTAACGGCATTTTGGGCTGTATAAGTAGGGGCATTGCCAGCAGATCGAGGAACGTGATCGTTCCCCTTTATTCGACATTGGTGAGGCCTCATCTGGAATACTGTGTCCAGTTTTGGGCCTGTGGAAGCAGAGAAAGAGCTCACAGGAAGGAGATGCAATGCATGACAGTTCGTTAGCAAGAGTTAGGCTAACTGTAACCCTAATAACGCGAGATTTGTAGAAGCGAGGAATGTGTGAGGCGGGTGAGAAAGAACTGTGTAAGAAGTCATTATGACCTGGTATAGATAAGGTGTAGAAGACCTTGTGTAGATAAGGTATAGAAAATATTGTATGTTGGCAAGAGTCAAAACAAGTGAAGAAATGAGATATCAAGATGGCCTATGTATAAACAAAACGCAGCTGTCCCTCGTTATTTCTGTAATGAAAGGTATAAATGCTTGCTGTAATTAGTTTCCTGGGAGAGACCTGCTTAGCTCTCTCCCTCTGGGCAATTGTGAGAGTTAATAAAGCATCTGACTTGCTGTACCTAAACAAATAGTGAGAACTCTGTTTTTCTCCGACAGGCCCCACACTACAAGAAGGATGTGGAAAAATTGGAAAGAGCCCAGTGGAGAGCAACAAAAATGATTAGGGGTCTGGAGCACATGACTTATGAGGAGAGGCTGAGGGAACTGGGATTGTTTAGTCTCCAGAAGAGAAGAATGAGGGGGGATTTGATAGCAGCCTTCAACTACGTGAAGGGGGGTTCCAAAGAGGATGGAGCTCGGTTGTTCTCAGTGGTGGCAGATGACAGAACAAGGAGCAATGGTCTCAAGTTGCAGTGGGGGAGGTCCAGGTTGGATATTAGGAAACACTATTTCACTAGGAGGGTGGTGAAGCACTGGAATGCGTTAACTAGGGAGGTGGTGGAGTCTCCTTCCTTGGAGGTTTTTAAGGCCCGGCTTGACAAAGCCCTGGCTGGGATGATTTAGTTGGGAATTGGTCCTGCTTTGAGGACGGGGTTGGAGTAGATGACCTCTTGAGGTCCCTTCCAACCCTGATATTCTATGATTCTATGAAAGTCACAGGGGTCTCTGAGGTTTCCCTGGCCCTAAGCCCCTGTCCTGCCTGGCTGATGTCAGCATCTCTCTCTGAGGTTACCACCTCCCTAACACCTTTGACCAATAGGCTGAGGTCCTGAAAAGGCCTTTGTGATGTCACTGCCACACCCACCCATCCCCGGAAGTGCTAATGTCCTGCTGCTGGCCTGACACTTTGAAGGTTTCAGCTACTCTGTGTGGATCACCCCACTCAATGCGTCTTC
>NW_027058198.1:0-3000 GCF_011386835.1 Chrysemys picta bellii | reverse complement strand
TTATCCCTCAGGGGTGGGCAGGTGATGGGTGGAAGTAATGCTGGTTCCAGGTGCCCTTAATTCCCGCTGATTCCTCGGGGCGTTTGAGTCTCTGACAGGTTCTCGTTCCCTTGCAGCAGGAGGACGTCACGGCCAAAAGTGATGCACCAGCTCCGCATCATCCGGCACTTGCGCCAGATTCCTGAGACACTGCAGGGGCTGTGCCTCTGAGGCCATCAGCAACTCCCGCTCCCTGCTGCAGGTACTGCTCTGGCTCACTGTAAATGGGGAGCTAGTGGAAGGGGTAATGGAGCCCCCTGGCACTCACTAAAAGGGAAAGTGGTGGATTCTCCATCTCTTGATGTCATTGAAGGAAGACTAGATGCCTTTCTGCAATGTGTGTGCCCAAAAAGTAACTATTGTACTATACAGCAAGCCTATGGTATGCAAGGGGTTAGATGAGATGCTCTAAAGGTCTCTTCTGGCCATAAAGTCCCCTAATGTTGGAAACACTGAGTGTAGCATTGGGAGCAGCCTCTGATGTTTTACCGTCTAGCCGGCTTGCTTCCTAGAATGAACAGGCATTGAGTGGGGTGATCCACAGAGAGTAGCTGAAACCTTCAAAGTGTCAGCCCAGCAACAGGACATTAGCACTTCCGGGGAAGGGTGGGTGTGGCAGTGTTATCACAAAGGCCTTTTGCAGGACGTCAGCCTATTGGTCAAAGGTGTTAGGGAGGTGGTGACCTCCGAGAGAGATGCTGACATCAGCCTGGCAGGACAGGAGCACAGGGCCAGGGAAACCTCAGAGACCCCTGTGGCTTTGCTTCAGCAAGTCTCCTTCTCGAGGTCTCTCTTTGAGGACTGAGAGAGTGTTAGGGTTGACGTATGTGAGTGTGAGCAGGAGCCTCTTTCGAGTTTTCTCCTTTCCTTTTGACGGATTTTACTAGAAAACAGACGTCCCTGTTAAGAAGTTAAGAGCCTCCAAGAGGTTTTGGAACCTGCTCAGTCTGATCCATCTGGTGCCAGCTGAATTCTAGGCATGGAAAACACTAGCTCAAGGTGGCAGAATTTTATTCCCTCCCTGGGATTTTGTCCCGTGGAATCACTGGGGAGATTAGGTTTTGTCCTTTTCGTTTTACCTTTTCCTCCATCCCTCCTTCCTTTCTCTTCATCACTTACTTCTTTTGTCCTTTCTCCTGTTCCCCTCCCACCACCAGGAGTGTGTGTGTGTGTGTGTGTGTGTGTGTGTGTGTGTGTTGTTGGCGGTGCTCTTCACCTCCCCTTGTGGAAAGTTGATCCAATACTGTGAGGTTGAAATAGTGCTTGGACTCCACTGACACTAGATGCTCCCATCATGTGGCTTAACATTACTGTCTGCGATGACTTGGGGCAAGGTCTCAACCTCCCCGCAACGCACTTTTCTGCTTTCAGAATCCCTGCTGCCCCCCCAGCTAGATCCGCCTCCCTGCCCAACCTGGGTGGGGGTGGAGAAGAGGGTTCTGATAACTTGAGCTGTGGTTTGGAGGTGGAACAGCTGTCAAGGGCACTGAGCTGGAGGTAGCAGGAGCTCATCCTACAAGGAGTGGGGTTGGCACTGGAGGTTACTAGAAAGGACAAGAAGACTCCATTCTGGGGTTGAGGAGGTGAATTGCTCAAAGGTGTTAGGGAGGTGGTGACCTCAGAGAGAGATGCTGACATGAGCCAGGCATGACAGGAGCACAGGGCCAGGGAAACCTCAGAGACCCCTGTGGTTTTGCTTCAGCAAGTCTCCTTCTCGAGGTCTCTCTTTGAGGACTGACAGAGTATTAGGGTTCACGTATGTGAGTGGGAGCAGGAGCCTCTTTCGAGTTTTCTCCTTTCCTTTTACTGATTTTACTAGAAATTAGTTAGAAGCAACAAAGCACATTTGGGGATTTTTCGATGGTTGGGGTCTCTGGTGATTGGTTCCATATAAGATGGGGAAAAAAAAATGGAGTCTCCTTCCTTGGAGGTTTTTAAGGCCCGGCTTGACAAAGACCTGGCTGGGATGATTTAGCTGGGAATTGGTCCTGCTCTGAGCATGGGGTTGGACTAGATGACTTCTTGAGGTCCCTTCCAACTCTGATATTCTATGATTCTATGAAAACAGACTTCCCTGTTGAGAAGGTAAGAGCCTCCAAGAGGTTTTGGAACCTCCACAGTCTGATCCATCTGGTGCCAGCTGAATTCTAGGCATGGGAAACACTAGTTCAAGGTGGCAGAATTTTATTCCGTCCCTTGTATTTTATCCCGTAGAATCACTAGGGATATTAGCGTTTGTCCTTTTCATTTTACCTTTTCCTCCATCCCTCCTTCCTTTCTCTTCATCTCTTACTTCTTTTGTCCTTTCTCTTGTTCCCCTCCCACCTCCAGGAGTGGTGTGTGTTTGTGTGTCTGTGTGTGTGTTGCTGGGGGTGCTGGAGTTGGAAACACAGAGTGTAGCATTGGGAGCAGCCTCTGATGTTTTACTGTCTAGCCGGCTTGCTTCCTAGAATGAAGACTCATTGAGTGGGATGATCCACACAGAGTAGCTCAAACCTTCAAAGTGTCAGGCCAGCAGGAGGACATTAGCACTTCAGGGTTTGGTTGGGTGTGGCAGTGACATCACAAAGGCCTTTTGCAGGACTTCAGCTTATTGGTCAAATGTGTTAGGGAGGTGGTGACCTCAGAGAGAGATGCTGACATCAGAGAGAGATGCTGACATGAGGGCCAGGGAAAGCTCAGAGACCCCTCTGGCTTTGCTTCAGCAAGTCTCCTCCTTGAGGTCTCTCTTTGAGGAAAGTAAGTGCCTCGGAGAGGTTTGTATCCTGTTCAGTCTGATCCACCTGGTGCCAGCTGAATTCTAGGCATGGAAAACACTAGTTCAAGGTGGCAGAATTTTATTCCCTCCCTGTGATTTTGTCCCGTAGAATCACAGGGGACATTAGTGTTTGTCATTTTCGTTTTACCTTTTCCTCCATCCCTCCTTCCTTTCTCTTCATCTCTTACTTCTTTTGTCCTTTC
>NW_027058197.1:0-3000 GCF_011386835.1 Chrysemys picta bellii | reverse complement strand
AAACAATAGTGATTGGAGACACGTTCTGGATCTAAGATCACTCGACAGATTTGTAAAGCTACAGCGCTTCAAGAAGGTTACTTTGTCAGCAATAATCCCATCTCTGGACCATGGAAACTGGTTCTCGACCCTTGACCTACAAGATGCTTACTTCCATATCGTGATCCACAGAAGGTTTCTAGTATTCACTCTGAGACAAGACCACTTTCATTGTCTGCACCCAGAGTGTTCTCAAAGGTCCTTTCTATGGTTGTGGTGCTCCTTCGTAAACAAAGAGTGATAATATTCCTGTATCTAGATGATTGCCTGCTCAAGGCATGCTCCTTTGATGATGCTTTGACTCCCCCACAAAAGACTATGGACCTATTCCTCCAACTGGCTCTATAAGTAGACATCCAAAAGACCATATTAACTCCAGTATAACGTCTGGAATTCATAGAGGCCTACCTCGATGGAGCAGAGGCCAAAGCCTTCCTCCCGTTATGCAGGTTCAACACCATAGATAACTTGATCTCTAACGGACAGGCCAACCCTCAGACCTTGGTCAGAAATGGTCTTCAACTACTGGGATGCATGGTGGCAGGCATCTTCGTAATAAATCAGTGTCTGATGCTCAGTACTCGACTCGACTCTGAAAGCCCACCCCTCCATTCAGGGCACTGCTGCAGCGTCGCCGAGAGTGGAGCACCCATAGAGACCCACTGAAAGAAGAAGAAAGGGTTACTCACCTTGTGCCGTAACTGTGGTTCTTTGAGATGTGTCCCCCTGTGGGTGCTCCACTACTTGCCCTCCTTCCCCTCTGTTTTGGAGCTCTTACCTATGAGCTCTGTGTAGAGAAGGAACTGGGGGCAGTTTGTCTGCACAGCGCTGTAGTGACCTAATGCATGGGAGGGGGAGAGCGTATGTGTGGGCCGAACAGAAACGGCTGCCTAAAATCTCCGATGAGAGGCGCAGGGGTGTGAATACACAGAGAGTGGAGCAACACACGTCTCGAAGCACTGCAGTTACTGTACAAGGTGAGTAACCCTTTCTTATCCCATTTTCCACTCAGGGAACTGAGGCCCAGAGCGATCAGGGCCCCAGTTCAGCTAGATACAGGTGTAACTTTAACTGTGTGAATAATCCCATTATTATAAGTTAGTCTCTCGCTGTCAGGCATTTTTTCCAGCCCTCAAATCATTTTCGTGGCTCTTTTCTGCATCCTTTCCAGTGTTTCAACGTCTTTTTTCAAATGAGGTCAGCCAGTTGTTCAGGCAGCCCCACAGCCAGCTGCACCGGCTGCCAGCCACAGCTGGAGTGGCCCAGGGCAGCTGGCCCCCGGGACCATCTGAGCAGCAGCCGGTGGGGCTGGCCCAGAGACTGCCTGAGCAGTGGTCCCTCGGGCGGCCACAGCTGCTGCTGCTCAAAGGCCCCCTGGCAGCTGGTGCCACTGGCCCTGCCCCCTCTCCAGCAGGGCCCCCCCTAAGATTTACTTAGGGGTACTTCTCGTATAAGTCCTGAACTGGTCACAAGCGGTGAATTTTATTGTTTATTGCCCGTGACCTGTCCAAAACTTTCTCTAAAAATACCCATGACTAAATCGTAGCCTTGGGCATGGTACAGGGGTGATTGAGTGAGGGTCTAAGGTCTGTGATGTACTGGAGGTCAGACTACGACCCGTCCGGCCTTAAACTCTATGAAGCTATGATTTTCTGCAAAATAGCAGCTCTTTGCTAGTATTAGAAGAGACCATCACCCACTGGAATCTCACCTCTCTCAATCTCTTCTTTCTTTAGACGATCTGCAATCTAATCTGGAGAAAGAGAGAGGTAAGTTCCTGGGACAAGTTCACCAAACTAACAGTAGGAAATGAATAACCTCGTTAATGCGACAGCATGAAACCTCACCTCTTTCTTCCTTTTCTCTTCCAGAGATTCTGCGCTCTGAGCTGGAGAACGAGAGAGGTAAATGTCTGGGCTCTCAGGAGGCTTGAATGATTTTCTCTCACTGTACATAGTCAGACAGACTTTGGCCTCTGTCTCTGCACTGTCTGTTAGGAGAGGCTCTGGGAACCAAACGGCCGGGGAGCTCTGACTAATCATGGAACGGGGTAACTGCTCCATAGATAAAGTTGCTGCTCAGTTTCCATCGTAAGCCTGATTTTAGCCCTTCCTCTAAACTACACACACAGGGGAGTGTCCATATCCCAAACTGGTGGGTCTGCCTGTGCCAATGTACCTTTTTGCTACTGAATTTGAAGGAATGGCGGGGTGGGGAGATCCTGATGCCCTGGAAAAAGAGGCTCAGCAGAGTCCTAAAGTCTCCAAGCACTCTCTGACTCTTTGAGGCACAAAGTCAATGAGAAGGAGCCAGCTAATGTTGCTGATCCCTGAGTTGAGATCCAGCATCCAGAGCCAAGGTTTAGCGCATTAAACCCTCACTTCCACGTTATCAGGGCCTAGCCCCTCACCAAGCTTCTAGGCACATGGGGAGTGTGGACACTACACCACAGGTGAGCCCAGCTAGGGCAGGGCATGGGAACCCAGCGAGGGAAAGATGTCAAGAAGGGGTGTGTGATCCATGGAGAGATCTATGAGGATGGAGCTCAGGCCAGGAGACCTGGGCAGAAAGAAGCCAGCAGAGAGCACAGTGGAGGGGGCAAAGTGGTCCTTTAAAGGCACATTCCCTAACCCAGGAGCTGTTGTAGAACTGACTGCACACCCATGTCTCTCTGTTTGCAGGGAAATCCCTGGCTGAACTTGGTAAGTGCCATGTGTCCCCTTCCCACCACCCCATATAACACTGTGTCCTACGCTAGCAGTCCGTGCTCCGGGAAGTGCTCACCTCTTGGTGTGTTTGATTTCAGGCTGGAGTAAAGTCAGAAAAAATGCAGGTAAGTGAAGCTGGTATTTTAATGTCAGACCCCCTGCACCACTCTGCTGCCCAGCAGATGCACACATGCCAGAAGTCACAGGGAAAGCAGTGTGGTCAATGAAAATGCCAGATTCGTCACAATGCCCA
>NW_027058196.1:0-3000 GCF_011386835.1 Chrysemys picta bellii | reverse complement strand
GAACTCCCCACAAGGGGAGGTGAAGAGCACCCCCAGCAACAAACATACACACACACACACACACACACACACACCGCTCCTGGTGGTGGGAGGGGAACAGGAGAAAGGACAAAAGAAGTAAGAGATGAAAGGAAAGGAAGGAGGGATGGAGGAAAACTTAAAATGAAAAGGACAAATCCTAATGTCCCCAGTGATTCCACGGGACAAAGTCCCAGGTGGGCTATAAAATTCTGCCACCTTGAACTAATGTTTTCCATGCCTAGAATGCAGATGGCACCAGGTGGATCAGACTGAAGAGGTTACAAACCTCTCCGAGGCTCTTACTTTCTCAACAGGGACGCCTGTTTTCTAGTAAAATCAGTAAAAGGAAAGGAGAAAACTCGAAAGAGGCTCCTGCACGCACTTAAATACGTGAACACTCTCTCAGTCCTCAAAAAGAAACCTTGAGAAGGAGACTTGCTGAAGCAAAGCCACAGGGGTCTCTGAGGTTTCCCTGGCCCTGTGCTCCTGTCCTGTCAGGCTGATGTCAGCATCTCTCTCTGAGGTCACCACCTCCCTAACACATTTGACCAATAGGCTGACGTCCTGCAAAAGGCCTTTGTGATGTCACTGCCACACCCAACCAATGCTAATGTCCTGTTGCTGGCCTGAGACTTTGAAGGTTTGAGGTTGTCATAACTATAAAGGGAAGGATAACAGCTGTCCTGTGTACAGTACTATAAAATCCCTCCTGGCCAGAGACTCCAAAATCCTTTTCCCTGTAAAGGGTTAAGAAGCTCAGGTAACCTGGCTGGCATCTGACCTAAAGGACCAATAAGGGGACAAGATACTTTCAAATCTTGGGGAGGGGAAGGCTTTTGTTTGTGTTCTTTGTTTGTGTGGGTGTTCGCCCTCGGGACTGAGAGGGACCAGACATCAATCCAGGTTCTCCACATCTTTCTAAACAAGTCTCTCCTATTTCAAACAAGGCGTGTTAGTTTTCCTTTGTTTTCTCAACTTGTAAATGTACCTTTTACTAGAGTGTTTATCTTTGTTTGCTGTACTTTGAACCTAAGACTAGAGGGGAGTCCTCTGAGCTCTTTAAGTTTGATTACCCTGTAAGGTTAATTTCCATACTGATTTTACAGAGATGGTTTTTACCTTTTTCTTTAATTAAAAGCCTTATTTTTAAGAACCTGATTGATTTTTTCTTGTTTTAAGATCCAAGGAGTTTGGATCTTGATTCACCAGGAGTTGGTGGGAGGAAGAAGGGGAATGGTTAATTTCTCCTTCTTTTAGATCCAAGGGGGTTGGATCTGTATTCACCAGAAGTTGGTGGGAGGAAGGAGGGGGGATGGTTAATTTCTCCTTGTTTTAAGATCCAAGGGGTTTGGATCTGTATTCACCAGGGAATTGGGGAAAGGTTTCTCAAGGCTACCCAGGGGAGGAAATTAGCCTTGGGATGGTGGTTAAGCTTAGAAGTTTTCATGCAGGCCCCTACATTTGTATCCTAAACTCCAAAGTGGGGATACAGCCTTGACACAGGTACTCTCTGTGGATCACCCCACTCAATGCGTCTTCATTCTAGGAAGCAAGCCGGCTAGACAGTAAAACATCACAGGCTGCTCCCAATACTACACTCAGTGTTTCCAAAATTTGTAGACTTTATGGCCACAAGAGACCTTTAGAGCATCTCATCTAAGCCCCTGCATATCATAGGCCTCCTGTATGGTACAATAGTTACTTTTTGGGCACACACATTCCAGAAAGGCATCTAGTCTTCATTCAATGACATCAAGAGATGGAGAATCCACCACTTTCCCTTTTAGTGAGTGCCAGGGGGCTCCATTTCCCCTTCCACTAGCTCGACATTTACAGTGAGACAGAGCAGTACCTGCAGCAGGGAGCGGGAGTTGCTGAAGGCCTCAGAGGCGCAGCCTCTGCAGTGTCTCAGGCACCTGGCGCAAGTGGCGGATGATGCGGGTGCATCACTTTGGCCGTGACGTCCTCCTCCTGCAAGGGAACGAGAACCTGTCAGAGACTCAAACGCCCCGAGGAATCTGGGGGATTTAAGGGCACCTGGAACCAGCAGTATTTCCACTCAGCACCTGAACACCACTGAGAGATGAATTCACCTCCTGAACCCCAGAATGGAGTCTTCTTGTCCTTTCTAGTAACCTCCAGTGCCAACCCCGCTCCTTCTAGGGTGAGCTCCTGCTACCTCCCCCTCAGTGCCCTTGACAGCTGTTCCACCTCCAAACCACACCTCAAGTTATCAGAACCCTCTTCTCCACCCCCACCCAGGTTGGGCAGGGAGGTGGCTCTAGGAGGGGGGGCAGGAGGGATTCTGGCAGCAGTGAAGTGGGTTGTGGGGAGGTTGAGATCTTGCCCCAAGTCATCTAGTGTCAGTGGAGTCCAAGCACTATTTCAACCCCACAGTTTTGGATTAACTTCCCAAAAGGGGAGGTGAAGAGCACCCCCAGCAAAACACACGCACACACTAATCCTAATGTCCTGCTGCTGGCCTGACACTTTGAAGGTTTGAGCTACTCTCTGTGGATCAACCCACTTAATGCGTCTTCATTCTAGGAAGCAAGCCGGCTAGACAGTAAAACATCAGAGGCTGCTCCCAATGCTACACTCAGTGTTTCCAAAATTAGGAGACTTTATGTCCACAAGAGACCTTTAGAGCATCTCATCTAACGCCCTGCATATTACAGGCTTCCTGTATCGTACAATAGTTACTTTTTGGGCACGCACATTCCAGAAAGGCATCTAGTCTTCATTCAATGACATCAAGAAATGGAGAATCCACCACTTTCCCTTTTAGTGAGTGCCAGGGGGCTCCATTTCCCCTTCATCCCAGCCAGGGCTTTGTCAAGCCGGGCCTTAAAAACCTCCAAGGAAGGAGACTCCACCACCTCCCTAGGTAACGCATTCCAGTCTTTCACCACCCTCCTAGTGAAATAGTTTTTCTTAATATCCAACCTGGACCTCCCGCACTGCAACTTGAGACCATTG
>NW_027058195.1:0-3000 GCF_011386835.1 Chrysemys picta bellii | reverse complement strand
CCAGCCATCTCTCCAGACCGCTTCCAGCACTCTGCCTTCAGCGACCCCTCCCACAGCCTTTGTTCAGTTTCCCGGGCCAAGGTGTCACCTGGCCTCCACCCCCTTCCTGGGTTCTCATGTTACACGCTCAGGTATTCGCCTTCGGGCAGACTCCCATCCCCCAATGCAGACTATCCTAGCCACACTCCCCTGTCAGCATTCACACACCACAGTACGAACAGTCCCAGTTCGTCACAACACCCTCCCTTTGTGCTGGGCACCCAGCTGTGGGCTTGTGTGTATGGGTGGGGGGGGGGTGTTGTTCTGAGCACACTCTGTTCAGGGAAGGGGTGGAGTTGGCCAAAGGGGCAGGTTGAATCTTTAGCAGAGAATTCCTTTCTCCATTCTGTTAGCTAAGCGTTGCTGTTAAATGCCAGCCGACGAATGCAGCATTTGAAGCAATCTGACTCTAAATCCCCTGCCCTCTCGATTGCTGCTCGACAGCCTCTGCTCTTGTGATGTCACCACATGACATGGTGTCTTATTCCCATAGCGTATTATATATTAGACAGGACCAAAGTTTATAAGGTAAAAACTGAAGCATAACTCCTTCCCTTCCCCGTTTTGACTTAGGAAAAATAAATCCCTCAGCCCCAGCCCCAGCCCAGCCCCACCAGAGCTGCTGCGGCCAGGAGACAGGTGCTCTCTCACCTAGCCCTGAGCTGCTGTGGTGAGAGAGGACTGGGGGGAGTCCTCTCTCCCTGGGGCAACCTGCTCCCCAAACCCCTCATTCCCAGCCCCACCCCAGAGCCTGCACCCCCAGCTGGACCCCTCACCCCCCTGCACCCCAACCCTCTGCCCTAGCCCTGAGCCCCTCATTCCCAGCCCCACCCCAGAGCCCACACTCCAAACTTCTGCCCCATTTCAGCCCCCTCCCACACTCCGAACCCTTCAGCCTCACCCCTGCAACACACCGTCCATGTGCAGAATGAATTTTGTGATGTGCAGCAATATACAGGTGATGTGTCACATAACGAAATTGCACATATTGGTGCACATCACAAAATTCATTCCACACACGGACATAAAAAATGTGAGGAAACACTGCTCCTGACTTTCAACCTATCTGTGACATCTTGAATTTCATACAGTGACTGATCAGAATAAAGTGCTCTCAAGTGAGCTACAGACCAACAGTGGTTCATAGTAATTATTCAGCCAGTATTTTAGAAGACCTTGACCACTAGAGGAAATCCTGACCTGCTAAGAGACAATTAATGGAGAGAAGCAGCAAGATTAATCCCATACATTGGATTGGTTGTGACTTATTTGCCTATCTGAAAAGAGACCAAAAGGACCTGAGTCTCCTCGCTGTTGATAGCCCCCTGCTCGGCCAATCAGCACTGAGACTCTGAGGGGCGGGAGGCTGAGAGGTCTCACCAGGTCCCAAAGGACGGCCCAGGTCACCATGAGAGGGGATCCCTCTCAAATCCAGCCCCACCTCTTTGTGAGGACCTCCTGGAATGAGAGCACCCCCCACCTCATCCACACTCCACACACACCCCTCCTTGGTAGAGGGAGGGAAGCCGGGGAAAGGGGGAAAAGAAGCAAGAGAAGAGGAGAAAGGAGGGAGGAAAGAGGAAAAGGAAAACCAAAAAGGATAAACCCCAATGTCCCCAGGGATTCCAAGTGTCAAAGTCCTAGGCAGGAAATCAAATTTGGCCACCTTAAGCCAGTGTTTTCTGGGCCTAGAATGCTGCCTGCACCAGGGGGATCAGACTGAACAGGTTCCAAACCTCTCTGGGCCTCTTACCTTGTAAAAGGGAAGGTTGTTTCTGGCACAATCAATGGTAGGAAAGGAGAAAACTCCACAGAGGTTCCTCCTCATGCTCACATCTGTGAATCCTAATTCTCTCTCAGTCCTCAAGGAGAGACCTCGCGAAGGAGACTTGCAGCAGCAAAGCCGGGGGGGTCTCAGAGACTGGCCTGGCCCTGCACCTCTGTCCTGCCCGGCTGATGTCAGGGTCTCTCTGTGAGGTCACCCCCTCCCCACCACCTTTGCCCAATAGGCTGAGTTCCTGCAACAGGCCTTTGTGATGTCACTGCCATCCCCACCCCTCCCCTCCAAGCTGATGTCCTGCCCCTGGCCAGCCTCGTTGGGTGTTTGTTTCCCCTGGATCTAGGGTTGCCAACTTTCTGACCCAAGAAAACTGACCACCCTTGCCCCGCCTCATCAAGGACAGAATGCAAGGCTGAGTTCACTCACCAACCCCCTGAAACATGTCAGTGCCCCAGAGAAAACCGGACCTGCTATTGGAACGAGATGCTGGAGATCTGAATGGGAAAGGGACTGTCTGAATTGTCAAGATGGGGAACGAACAACAATCTACAGCGATGTCATTAACACAAACACACTCCAATCCTGCTCCATCCGGAAGGGAAATGGGCAGGAATTCCTCCTGTCTACAGCCCCGCACAGCAGTGAGTGGGCCGGGGAGGCTGGTCTGAGCAAACAATGTGAAGTGATAATTCACTGAGAAGAGAATCACAGTGTAGGGAGGCCAGTGGCCATGAGGTAGCTGTGGCTGAGGGGTTAAGGTGCTGGACTAGAAATCCCTTGGGGCCTTTCCACGTAGGTTTGAATCCTGCCAACTCCGGAAGCATTGAACTGTTGTTGTTGCTGTAGTCTCAGTGCTGGTGCATCCCTAGTGCCGACTGGAGGTAGATCTGGTCTTACTCTCAGGTTGTCTACACTTAAAATACTCCTGTAGTACTTTGGAGTAGACAGTTGCTACAGTGACTCGTGAGGTTTTCCTATTGCTCTAGCTGCACTGACAGAACACAGAGACTGAATTCCCACCCCTCCTGCATAGGAGCTCTCAGCAGTTTCATTGTTCTGCAGCCAGCTTCCCATTAGAAATGCTGTTGTGGGACATTCCCAGACCTGGACATTTACCAAGGACAGAATTTGAAGAGGAAACCTGGCTCCTCCCACCGGGAGGGATTGGAGTGTTTTGTCCC
>NW_027058194.1:0-3000 GCF_011386835.1 Chrysemys picta bellii | reverse complement strand
AAGAATGGTACAGAACCATTTTCTGTCATGGCTCTTTATCTAGGTTCTTGTACCATACACATCACTGGTGTCCTGCCTTAGCATGTTACATGCTCTACAATACTATACATTATCTTCCTAAGGTACACATATATTAATACAGCAGTGATGAGGCACATTTCCAAATGCCTTCACTCTGAAGAAATGCAAGTGTGCTGCTATACACCTACAGACGTTTTCTTATTGTGTACTAAAATTCTGAGCATTCCTAGAAGTAGAAAATATTTTGAAAAATTTTCATAGTAATTATAAAGGAATTGCTGTCAAAGAAAAAAGGCATTCTTGCCAAAAATATAATTTGTACTTTCTTCCTTTCACCATCTCATCACTAGCGTCCAGATATTTTGTTGATCTAAGGTTGCGTTAACTGAAAAACTACTAACACAAGGAGGGATGGAACTTTTTAGGTGTTAAAAGAAATCTGTGTAACAATTGCTTTAACTTATCATAATTAAAAATTGCACAACATATTTTATCATTAATAAAATATGTATTATCCTTTTATTTATTTGTACTGTGGTAATACATATGAGCCCTCGTCATGGACCAGGAATTCATTGTGCTAGGCATTGTACAAACACAGAACAAAAAGATGCTCCCTGCTTGAACCAAAGAGTTTACAGTCTACGTAAATTTCACTCAGAATGCCCACACTCTCTGATGACAAACAGTGGCTGTCATTGCACATGGTAAAAACTAGAGCTGGGTAGAGAACAGAAATTCCAGTTCATGGAGGATTTTGAGATTTCTAAATTTTGTGTTCATTCTGAATCGGAACAAAACCTGAAAATTAAATGCTCCAGGAAAAAAAATTTCGATTAAAAAATTCTTTTCAAATTTATCCAAATATTTTGTTTCAACAAAATCAAAACATTTTATTTCAGTGTTGACTTTTGACTTTATTATATTATATTTTATAATGTATAATACAGAATTTTTAAAAATTCAAAATGGAAAGTCATTTTAAAAGGAAAGATCAAAATGTTTTGTTCAGAAAAAGCTGAAATGTCTTTTTTGAACTATTTCCCCCCTTTCTCTGAAATTTCATGAAAAACAACATGATTTTGCAAAGCATTTTTATTTAAACTGAACTGTGTTTTTCCCAAGGAAAACTGTTCTGTTGAAATTTTAGTAAAAATCATCAGTGCTGGTATACACCTCTACCTCGATATAACGCTGTCCTTGGGAGCCAAAAAATCTTACCGCTAAGTGAAACTGCGTTATATTGAACTTGCTTTGATCCACCGGAGTGCGCAGCTCCGCCCCCCCAGAGCACTGCTTTACTGCGTTAGATCCGAATTCGTGTTATATCGAGTCGCGTTATATCGGAGTAGAGGTGTATTTGTCATCAACACATAGAGAGGTTTAGTATCTCTTAAAAGCAAGTATAGATGATAAATAATGAGTTGTGCATTATGCCTACTTAGAGAGCAGTAGGAATTAAATTGTTATAATCTAAATATGGTGGAAAATAATATCCTGATCTCTGGAAAACCTGCTGCTACAATATAATTCTATTTTAACATTTTGGTTTTATCCTTCACTAGAGAACAATTAAGTTGTGTTCAAGATTTAAGCAGGCTTAGAATGAACAAATCAATCTTGTTCTTCTTTTTCCTTCCCAAGCTGTAGACACAAGTATCACTCAACTCGTATTTCTGAGGACTCGCGCAGTGAAATTTGAATCAACTGCAGCCTCTCTTATTTCCAATGGGCCTCAAGGTAGGAGTTAATAACGCTAGCGTTTACTACAATATGTTGCATCTCTAAGAAATAGGATTTTTAAAAAATGATTCATGCTACTAAATTGATTTTAAAAACTCCAGACGATTATGGTTTTTCCAGAAAAAGAGCATTAAACAATTCTTACCTTCTTTGGGACCATGACTAATTGCCACCTTTGATCCAACTCAGTTCCCACAACACCTTGCACTCTGGAAACCAACTTCCAGCCAAGAAGAAACGCATAGCTTTCCCTTCAGAGCCCATCAACAGCTCATTCCTTAAACCTGCATAATCTTTCTAAGGCTACATCTACACTATGAGTGGGAGGTGTGATTCCCCTGCTTGCATACACATAGTCACACTAGCTTGATGAGAGTTAGTGCAAGCATAAATAGTAGTGTGGGTGGTCACAGAGCATGGGCAGTGGCAGCAAGGCTTAGCCACGCCAGGTATGTACCCAGGGGCTTCAGGAGGGCTTCTATTCAGCACAGCTAAACTGTGTTTCCACTGCTGCTGCCCCCGCTACTACAGCTACTTTACTATTTGCACTTGCACTAGTTCTCATCCAAGCTAGTGTGAATATGTGTATGCAAGCATGGGAATCGCAATCCCAGCATGTACTCTAGGTATCCCCTAAGATACAGCCTTTCCTATCCATCCATACAGCTAAAACTCTCATCAAGGTTCTCATCATCTTGTCTCAATTAAAGCAACATCCTTCTCTCTGGCCTTGACAAGTGCAATCTTGCCCTGCTCAGATCCATTCAAAATGCTGCTTCAGAGGAAATTTCCTAGCACATCGCTGTGATCACGTCACTCCTCTTTGCTTTCCTTCACTAGCCCCCGCTTCTCTATTGCATCAAACATAATCTGCTTGCATTCACTTCCAAGGCCCTTCACAGTCTGTCCCCACATTGCCTGTCACCTCTCATTTACTATTGAGATATCAGCTCTCACCTCTGATTGGCCCATGGGAGAACTTCGATTGCCCACTTGCTGAATTTTCAAATAATCACCTTCGTGCTTTCCTCATGGTGCTCCTCATACTTAGGAGAAGTTCCCTGTAAACATCTGCAAAGCTACGTTCTCCAAAACCCTCCTTTGTCATGATGCCTACAAAAATGTTGACAACGATTAGGCCACTGATGTGCTGAGACCACAGCCTGTCATGTTGACCAATATTGTCTCATTGGTTCCTTGTACTCCTCTGTCTGTATCGGTCTCTTGTCCCTTGTC
>NW_027058193.1:0-3000 GCF_011386835.1 Chrysemys picta bellii | reverse complement strand
TACCCAGCACCTCTCTTGACTCACTGTGAGACTTTGGGCAAGTCCTTTAACCTCTCTGTCCCTTAGTTTCACTGTCTGGAAATAGAGTCAATAATAATCAATTTTCTATATAAAGCACTTGGATTCTCTCAGTACAAAGGTGCTGTACAATTACAAAGTAGTATTAGTAAGGCATTTTTAAATTAAAATACTCAGTGGAAAAGAAAACAATCGTACTACCATATTATTTAATGGCTGGTGAGATAAAATCCTGACTTCCACCTCAGAACTCATTACTTTCAGATAGCTTTTCACCACAAATCTCCACTTCAGTGATTTCTTCTTTCCCTCTGGCATGTGATCATTTAAAAACAAATACAAATAGTGAAAAATTCCAAAGCACCTAAAACAAAATATCATAACAAAGAAAAAAAGTACGAAAGCAATATTTTTATGGCTTTTCTTGTACTGTACTTTGTCAGTGTTTGTCTAATTTAGATTTTAAATTCTTGGAGACGGTTTGCTTTAAAGGGCTTTGCACACCAATAACTATACAAATGTGTTAATTATTGTCTCTGTGTCAATGAATGCAGCATAACTTTATGAATATTGCTTACACCAAAACAGTTTTTTCTGATATGTAATCCTTTTTAAATTTCTGCTTCCCAACATCCTGCAGTTTCTGCATCCTATATTACAACAATTATTTTGTTAAAATGCCACTTGTTTGTATCAGTATTAGTACATGAAGTCCTCCTATTCATTTTCTTTCTTAATGATTTGTATTTCTGGCTCCAACTATAATACTACATCATTTGAAAACAATCATTGGACAATGTTATTTCAATCATTTGCAAATACTGGTGCCATATCTTGACAGGTAGAAAATGTATTTTGAACTGTACTACTTAGCACTGTACACTATGCTGCTTCATACACTATACAATGCAAAGGTATTTTCTGTTTTATTTCCAAAACATACATGTGTACACAATGTAACGTTAAAAGCAGTGCCTGCAATTACAACATTCATTTTTCCATTTCCTTATAGGGAGACCCAGTGAAGAAAGAGGATATCTTTGTTGCTGTAAAAACATGCCGAAAATTTCACAGAGACCGAAGTAAGTTCTCAATTTTTCAAGACTGAAGCTGTATGTTAATTAAATTAACTTAATAGTTAATCAACAAGCTAACATACTAGGATAATTGTTTGTAGTTCTTATAACTAAATGTTTGTGAAATCTCCAGAGAAATACAAAAGCTGAATAGTTCCAGTTTTCAGAATTTAACAAGATCCCCCAAATTGACCCACCTTAATCCATTTATAATCCGCTCAACTTTTTCATGACTTAAAAATGCCAAGTTTAAAAGTATTCCTTCAATCCCAAGTGGCCCAAACAAATGCACTGTACTCCCTTATTTCTCCCTGAATGTCAGGGAGCCTTCACACTGTTGGTATTCAGGGAACATTTAGAATGCCATCATTATAAATTATTGTGGCTATATGGAAACTTAACTATTTGCTGAGGAAAGAATTACATAGTGTTGCATTCTTATCCAAACTGTTTCTACTTCATGTTACTATATTTAGGTTAAAATTATCATCATTCTATGAAAAAAAATAACTACTTGGAAAAAATTACCTAACATGAATTATCTTGCATTCTTATCCAAACTACCTTCTTCCTTTCATATTAATGGCTTCAGATTAAGTAAAAATATATTTCATTTGTATACAAGAGTGTCTTATAAAAAAAACTTCATTCAAATAAACCAACGATTCCAAATAAACTCTATGTAATAACTTGGGAAGCAGCAATCTTGGTTAGCTATCTGCTCCCCACCTCCACCCCCCCCAAATAACAGGGTTTTATCAAGCTCATTACTAGATGATCTATTTAGGTTCCAGCCAAATAGCTGATACAGGGAGGATCAAATCACGTTCAGGTTGAAGCTAATTAAGGTAGCCTGCCTAAATTATTAGTTGTTAGGTAATAACCAGTATTTTCTACCCCCAACATAGGGATACATGAAACAGTCCAGTACAATTCAGGATGACACAACTTAATATGTGAGTGACAAATTTAGGTGTAAATAACATGATTTGTCAGGATTAAACATACAGCTCCTAACCCATGAAATATATGTATGTGAGATCTTTTAGACGACAAAGTTGTTTAACCTAGGGCTGTCTCAGGTATTTGAGGAACTGCTCTGTAGGGGTTGTTTTTAAATAGGTTCTATGGGTTCTATCCACACACTTCTGTACTCTTATATGCGCTACCAGCCATCTGCTGGAGTTAAAAACAAGTGCAAGAATTCTATGGTAGACACATCCTTCTGGTAATAAAAAATATGAGAAAAGAAAACAAAACCAAAGAG
Source organism: Chrysemys picta bellii (assembly GCF_011386835.1). Lineage (NCBI taxonomy): Eukaryota > Metazoa > Chordata > Testudines > Emydidae > Chrysemys > Chrysemys picta. The sequence goes on along the minus strand of NW_027058193.1, from coordinate 639 downwards.
ACGGATACTTATGCAGGATGGTTGTCACAATTCTTGTGGTTTCATTCAGCCTCAAGAATCTGGTACATGGTTGAAAAGATTAGCCAAGGGTCCTACTGGCTTTGATGTTTAATGTTGACACATTTGCTGGCTGCCTAGAGGTTACTTGCTTGAAGATGCTGAATCTTAAATGTTGCATGTTGCTGGACTCCTACCCATTGGTGGGCTTGCTGGGACAATGGAGGAAGCACAGGTCTCTTCGTTAGGCATTCTGTAACCAGATGCTAGCAGCCATTGCAGGCAAGCAAGCCAGAAGCCAGTAGCAGGTCATCTTCCTAATGTTCAGTTTTTGAAGCTGGTGGTTTGGCTGGTCCTGCCCTCCCGCTCCCCCTGTTCCCTTCTCTTCCCCTCCCCCCCCCCCCCGCCCCCGCTTTGGAACTCCTCTCAGGAGCTTCTCTCCTGTTCTGAGGCCATTGGCATTACCTAGTAGGGGCAGGTTAGGTCACCTTTATGCAAACAAAGTGCCTCCCCATTCTAGTAATTTCAAGTTCAGGAAAGTCCATAGATCCAAAATATACTCAGTGACTTGGTCAGCAAGTTTAGGTGTATTTTGAAACATTTGAGGTCAAAGGTCAGTCTACAGGCATTATTCGACTATCC
>NW_027058192.1:0-3000 GCF_011386835.1 Chrysemys picta bellii | reverse complement strand
ACAGAATTGTAGAACTGGAAGGGACCTTGAGAGGTCATCTAGTCCAGTCCCCTGTACTCATGGCAGGACTAAGTATTATCTAGACCATTCCTGACAGGTGTTTGTCTAACCTGCTCTTAAAAATCTTCAATGATGGAGATTCCACAACTTCCCTAGGCAATTTATTCCAGTGCTTAACTAGCCTGTCAGTTAGGAAATTTTCCCTAATGTCCAACCTAAACCACCCTTGCTGCAATTTAAGCCCATTGGTTCTTGTCCTATCCTCAGAGGTTTAGGAGAACAATTTTGCTCCCTCCTCCTGATAGCAACCTTTATGTACTCGAAAATTGTTATCATGTCCCCTCTCCGTCTTGTCTTCTCCAGACTAAACAAACCCAATTTTTTCAATCTTCCTTCATAGGTCACGTTTTCTAGACTTTTAATCATTTTTGATGCTCTTCTCTGGACTTTCTCCAATTTGTCCACATCTTTCCTGAAATGTGGCACCCAGAACTGGATGCAGTACTCCAGTTGAGGCCTAATCAGCGTGGAGTAGAGCAGAAGAATTACTTCTCGTGTCTTGCTTACAACACTCCTGCTAATATATCCCAGAAGGATGTTTTCTTTTTTTTGCAGCAGCGTTACAACTGTTGACTCCTATTTAGATGGTGATGCACTATGACCTCTAGATCCCTTTCTGCTGTGCTCCTTTCTAGGCAGTCATTTACCATTTTGTATGTGTGCAAGTGATTGTTCCTTCCTAAATGGAGTACTTTGCATTTGTCTTTATTGAATTTCATCCTATTTTCTTCAGACATTTCTCCAGTTTGTCCAGATGATTTTGAATTTTAATCCTAACTTCCAAAGCACTTGAAACCCCTCCCTGCTTGGTATCGTCCACAAACTTTATAAGTGTACTCTCAATACCATTATCTACATCAGGGTTCTCAAACTTTGTTGCATCGTGACTCCCTTCTGACAACAAAAATTACTACACAACCCTAGGAAGTGGGGGGGAACCAAAGCGTGAGCCCTCCTGAGTCCAGCCACCCTGGGCAGGGGGGCCAAAGCCCAAGGGCTTTGGTGGGGGACCTGTAACCTGAGCCCCGCCACCCAGGGCTGAAGCCCTCGAGCTTTGGATTTGGCCCCAGATGGTGGGGCTTGGGCTTTGGCTTTGCCCCTGGGTGGTGGGGCTTGGGCTTTGGGTTCGGCCTGGACCCCTGCAAGTCTAACGCCAGCCCTGGCAACCCTATTAAAACAACAGAGGGTCCTGTGGCACCTTTGAGACTAACAGAAGTACTGGGAGCATAAGCTTTCGTGGGTAAGAACCTCACTTCTTCAGATGCAAGTAATGGAAATCTCCAGAGGCAGGTATATATCAGTGTGGAGATAACGAGGTTAGTTCAATCAGGGAGGGTGAGGTGCTCTGCTAGCAGTTGAGGTGTGAACACCAAGGGAGGAGAAACTGTTTCTGTAGTTGGATAGCCATTCACAGTCTTTGTTTAATCCTGATCTGATGGTGTCAAATTTGCAAATGAACTGGAGCTAAGCAGTTTCTCTTTGGAGTCTGGTCCTGAAGTTTTTTTGCTGTAAGATGGCTACCTTTACATCTGCTATTGTGTGGCCAGGGAGGTTGAAGTGTTCTCCTACAGGTTTTTGTATATTGCCATTCCTGATATCTGACTTGTGTCCATTTATCCTCTTGCGTAGTGACTGTCCAGTTTGGCCAATGTACATAGCAGAGGGGCATTGCTGGCATATGATGGCATATATAACATTGGTGGACGTGCAGGTGAATGAGCCGGTGATGTTGTAGCTGATCTGGTTAGGTCCAGTGATGGTGTTGCTGGTGTAGATATGTGGGCAGAGTTGGCATCGAGGTTTGTTGCATGGGTTGGTTCCTGAGTTAGAGTTGTTATGGTGCGGTGCGTGGTTGCTGGTGAGAATATGCTTAAGGTTGGCAGGTTGTCTGTGGGCAAGGACTGGCCTGCCTCCCAAGGTCTGTGAAAGGGAGGGATCATTGTCCAGGATGGGTTGTAGATCACTGATGATGCGTTGGAGAGGTTTAAGCTGAGGACTATTAAAACAGGTTCATGACCCACTTTGGAGTCCCAACCCACAGTTTGAGAACTGCTGATCTACATCATTAGTGAAGATATTGAACAGAACTGGACCCAGAACTCATCCCTGCGGGACTCCACATGATATGCCCTTCCAGCTTGACTGTGAACCACTGATAACTACTCTCTGGAAATCGTTTTCCAACCAGTTATGCACCCACCTTATAGTAGCTCCATCTAGATTGTATTTCCCTAGTTTGTTTATGAGAGGGTCATGCGAGACAGTATCAAAAGCCTTACTAAAGTCAAGATATACCACATCTACCACTTCCCCCCCATCCACAAAGCTTGTTATCCTGTCAAAGAAAGCTCTTAGGTTGGTTTGACACTATTTGTTCTTGACAAATCGATGCTGATTGTTACTTATCACCTCATTATCTTCTAGGTCAGGCATCACCAACCTGCTGCTCTGGAGCTGCATGAGACTCTTTGGCTGCCCCCTTGTGGGCAGCTGTTTTTTGAAGGGGTACAAGGTGGAGGCTCTGGCCAGGACCGCCCCTGCAGCTCCCATTGGCTGGTTCTACAAAGCAGATTCCTTAGTAAATAAACAAAACCACAAACTGAGTGTAACATACCAGATAGGTAGGATATGAATTAGCAAATTCTCACCCTGAGTGATAAACAGGCTGGCAGATTCTTAAGGCACAGGCTGCCTTGGCTTGCAGCTTGGGTTTCCCAGGTTTTCATACAGAGGCTAGCAATCCCTTTATCCTCGGACCATCACTTTCCCCCGTTCAGTCTTTATTCCTCAGGCATACTTTGTACAAAACATATCCTAATTACATGACAGTGGTGAATATTGGGGTGCCAGGGTGTCACAACAACAACCTCCCCCCACACCCCGACAATCTGTTCTATGGTCCATTTACAATGACTCTTTCCTTTCACTGGCTATGATAAT
>NW_027058191.1:0-3000 GCF_011386835.1 Chrysemys picta bellii | reverse complement strand
AGAAGGTACCTGTATTTGCCTCTGTCCTTGTTGTTCTTGTTTGTAGGGGTCGGCAGGGGCTGGGGGCTGGGAAGGACGCCGAGCCCTGAGTAGGGGGCGGAGCTTGGCTGATCAAGGGGCCCATAAAAGCGGCCGCCCAGCCAGGCAGCGGTACAGCTGCGAGCAGCGGCAGCAAACAAACAGGGCGGCTAACAGGGGAGTTTGAGAGGGAGGAGAAGGTACCTGTATTTGCCTCTGTCCTTGTTGTTCTTGTTTGTAGGGACCGGCAGGGGCTGGGGGCTGGGAAGGACGCCGAGCCCTGAGTAGGGGGCGGAGCTTGGCTGATCAAGGGGCCCATAAAAGCGGCCGCCCAGCCAGGCAGCGGTACAGCTGCGAGCAGCGGCAGCAAACAAACAGGGCGGCTAACAGTGGAGTTTGAGAGGGAGGAGAAGGTACCTGTATTTGCCTCTGTCCTAGTTGTTCTTGTTTGTAGGGGCCGGCAGGGGCTGGGAAGGACGCCGACCCCTGAGTAGGGGGCGGAGCTTGGCTGATCAAGGGGCCCATAAAAGCGGCCGCCCAGCCAGGCAGCGGTACAGCTGCGAGCAGCGGCAGCAAACAAACAGGGCGGCTAACAGGGGAGTTTGAGAGGGAGGAGAAGGTACCTGTATTTGCCTCTGTCCTAGTTGTTCTTGTTTGTAGGGGCCGGCAGGGGCTGGGGGCTGGGAAGTACGCCGAGCCCTGATTAGGGTTCGGAGCTTGGCTGATCAAGGGGCGCATAAAAGCGGCCGCCCAGCCAGGCAGCGGTACAGCTACGAGCAGCGGCAGCAAACAAACAGGGCGGCTAACAGGGGAGTTTGAGAGGGAGGAGAAGGTACCTGTATTTGCCTCTGTCCTTGTTGTTCTTGTTTGTAGGGGCCGGCAGGGGCTGGGGGCTGGGAAGGACGCCGAGCCCTGAGTAGGGGGCGGAGCTTGGCTGATCAAGGGGCCCATAAAAGCGGCCGCCCAGCCAGGCAGCGGTACAGCTGCGAGCAGCGGCAGCAAACAAACAGGGCGGCTAACAGTGGAGTTTGAGAGGGAGGAGAAGGTACCTGTATTTGCCTCTGTCCTAGTTGTTCTTGTTTGTAGGGGCCGGCAGGGGCTGGGAAGGACGCCGAGCCCTGAGTAGGGAGCGGAGCTTGGCTCATCAAGGGGCCCATAAAAGCGGCCGCCCAGCCAGGCAGCGGTACAGCTGCGAGCAGCGGCAGCAAACAAACAGGGCGGCTAACAGGGGAGTTTGAGGGGGAGGAGAAGGTACCTGTATTTGCCTCTGTCCTTGTTGTTCTTGTTTGTAGGGGCCGGCAGGGGCTGGGGGCTGGGAAGGACGCCGAGCCCTGAGTAGGGGGCGGAGCTTGGCTGATCAAGGGGCCCATAAAAGCGGCCGCCCAGCCAGGCAGCGGTACAGCTGCGAGCAGCGGCAGCAAACAAACAGCGCGGCTAACAGGGGAGTTTGAGAGGGAGGGGAAGGTACCTGTATTTGCCTCTGTCCTTGTTGTTCTTGTTTGTAGGGGCCGGCAGGGGCTGGGGGCTGGGAAGGACGCCGAGCCCTGAGTAGGGTTCGGAGCTTGGCTGATCAAGGGGCCCATAAAAGCGGCCGCCCAGCCAGGCAGCGGTACAGCTGCGAGCAGCGGCAGCAAACAAACAGGGAGGCTAACAGGGGAGTTTGAGAGGGAGGAGAAGTTACCTGTATTTGCCTCTGTCCTAGTTGTTCTTGTTTGTAGGGGCCGGCAGGGGCTGGGGGCTGGGAAGTACGCCGAGCCCTGATTAGGGTTCGGAGCTTGGCTGATCAAGGGGCCCATAAAAGCGGCCGCCCAGCCAGGCAGCGGTACAGCTGCGAGCAGCGGCAGCAAACAAACAGGGCGGCTAACAGGGGAGTTGGAGAGGGAGGAGAAGGTACCTGTATTTGCCTCTGTCCTTGATGTTCTTGTTTGTAGGGGCCGGCAGGGGCTGGGGGCTGGGAAGGACGCCGAGCCCTGAGTAGGGGGCGGAGCTTGGCTGATCAAGGGGCCCATAAAAGCGGCCGCCCAGCCAGGTAGCGGTACAGCTGCGAGCAGCGGCAGCAAACAAACAGGGCGGCTAACAGGGGAGTTTGAGAGGGAGGAGACGGTACCTGTATTTGCATCTGTCCTTGTTGTTCTTGTTTGTAGGAGCCCCCAGGGGCTGGGGGCTGGAAGGACGCCGAGCCCTGAGTAGGGGTTCGGAGCTTGGCTGATCAAGGGGCCCATAAAAGCGGCCGCCCAGCCAGGCAGCGGTACAGCTGCGAGCAGCAAACAGGGCGGCTAACAGGGGAGTTTGAGAGGGAGTTCTCATTGGAGGAGAAGGTACCTGTATTTGCATCTGTCCTTGTTGTTCTTGTTTGTAGGGGCCGGCAGGGGCTGGGGGCTGGGAAGGACGCCGAGCCCTGAGTAGGGGGCGGAGCTTGGCTGATCAAGGGCCCCATAAAAGCGGCCCCCCAGCCAGGCAGCGGTACAGCTGTGAGCAGCGGCAGCAAACAAACAGGGCGGCTAACAGGGGAGTTTGAGAGGGAGTTCTCATTGGAGGAGAAGGTACCTGTAGTTGCATCTGTCCTTGTTGTTCTTGTTTGTAGGGGCCGGCAGGGGCTGGGAAGGACACCGAGCCCTGAGTAGGGGCCGGAGCTTGACTGATCAAGGGGCCCATAAAAGCGGCCGCCCAGCCAGGCAGCGGTACAGCTGCGAGCAGCGGCAGCAAACAAACAGGGCGGCTGACAGGGGAGTTTGAGAGGGAGTTCTCATTGGAGGAGAAGGTACCTGTATTTGCATCTGTCCTTGTTGTTCTTGTTTGTAGGGGCCGGCAGGGGCTGGGGCCTGGGAAGGACGCCGAGCCCTGAGTAGGGGGCGGAGCTAGGCTGATCAAGGGGCTGATAAAAGCGGCCGCCAGGCCAGGCAGCGGTACAGCTGCCAGCAGCGGCGGCTAACAGGGGAGTTGGAGAGGGAGTTCTCATTGGAGGAGAAGGTACCTGTATTT
>NW_027058190.1:0-3000 GCF_011386835.1 Chrysemys picta bellii | reverse complement strand
GGGTGATTTAGCTGGGAATTGGTCCTGCTCTGAGCATGGGGTTGGACTAGATGACTTCTTGAGGTCCCTTCCAACTCTGATATTCTATGATTCTATGATTCTATGAAAACAGACTTCCCTGTTGAGAAGGTAAGAGCCTCCAAGAGGTTTTGGAACCTCCACAGTCTGATCCATCTGGTGCCAGCTGAATTCTAGGCATGGGAAACACTAGTTCAAGGTGGCAGAATTTTATTCCGTCCCTTGTATTTTATCCCGTAGAATCACTAGGGATATTAGCGTTTGTCCTTTTCATTTTACCTTTTCCTCCATCCCTCCTTCCTTTTTCTTCATCTCTTACTTCTTTTGTCCTTTCTCTTGTTCCCCTCCCACCACCAGGAGTGGTGTGTGTGTGTGTGTCTGTGTGTGTATTGCTGGGGGTTCTCTTCACCTCTCCTTGTGGGAAGTTCCTCTAAAACTGTGGGGTTGAAATAGTGCTTGGACTCCACTGACACAAGATCCTGCCATCCTGTGGCTTAGCATTAGTGTCTGGGATGACTTGGGGCAAGATCTCAACCTCCCCTCAACCTCTTCACTTCTGGCAGAATTCCTTCCGGCCCCCCCGCTAGAGCCGCCTCCATGCCCAACCTGGTTGGGGGTGGACAAGAGGGTTCTGATAACTTGAGGTTTGGTTTGGAGGTGGAACAGCTGTCAAGAACACTGAGTGGGAGGAAGCAGGAGCTCACCCTAGAAGGAGGGGGGTTGGCACTGGAGGTTACTAGAAAGGACAAGAAGACTCCATTCTGGGGTTCAGGAGGTGAATTCATCCCTCAGTGGTGGGCAGGTGCTGAGTGGAAATACTGCTGGTTCCAGGTGCCCTTAATTCCCCCTGATTCCTCGGGGCGTTTGAGTCTCTGACAGGTTCTCGTTCCCTTGCAGGAGGAGGACGTCACGGCCAAAGTGATGCACCCGCATTATCCGCCACTTGCGCCAGGTGCCTGAGACACTGCAGGGGCTGCGCCTCTGATGCCTTCAGCATCTCCTGCTCCCTGCTGCAGGTACTGCTCTGTCTCCCTCTAAATGGCGAGCTAGTGGAAGGCGAAATGGAGCCCCCTGGCACTCACTAAAAGGGAAAGTGGTGGATTCTCCATCTCTTGATGTCATTGAATGAAGACTAGATGCCTTTCTGGAATGTGTGTGCCCAAAAAGTAGCTATTGTACTATACAGGAGGCCTATGATATGCAGGGGCTTAGATGAGATGCTCTAAAGGTCTCTTGTGGCCATAACGTCTACAAATTTTGGAAACACTGAGTGTAGTATTGGGAGCAGCCTCTGATGTTTTACTGTCTAGCTAGCTTGCTTCCTAGAATGAAGACGAATTTTGTGGTGTGATCCACAGAGCGTAGCTCAAACCTTCAAAGTGTCAGGCAAGCAGCAGGACATGAGCACTTTAGGGTTTGGTTGGGTGTGGCAGTGATATCACAAAGGCTTTTTCAAGGACCTCAGCGTACTGGTCAAAGGTGTTAGGGAGGTGGTGACCTCAGAGAGAGATGCTGTCTTCAGCCAGGGAGGACAGGGGCTTACGACCAGGGAAACCTCAGAGACCCCTGTGGCTTTGCTTCAGCAAGTCTGCTTCTCGAGGTTTCTTTTTGAGGACTGAGAGAGTATTAGGGTTCACGTATTTAAGTGCGAGCAGGAGCCTCTTTCGAGTTTTCTCCTTTCCTTTTACTGATTTTACTTGAAAATTAGAAGGTAAGAGCCTCCAAGAGGTTTTGGAACCTGCTCAGTCTGATCCATCTGGTGCCAGCTGAATTCTCGGCATGGAAAACAGTAGTTTAAGGTGGCAGAATTTTATTCCCTCCCTGGAATTTTGTCCCGTAGAATCACTGGGAACACTAGAGTTTGTCCTTTTCGTTTTACCTTTTCCTCCATCCCTCCTTCCTTTCTCTTCATCTCTTACTTCTTTTGTCCTTTCTGTGTGTGTGTGTGTGTGTGTGGTGCTGATGGTTCTCTTCTCCTCCCCTTGTGGGGAGTTGATCCAAAACTGTGGGGTTGAAATAGTGCTTGGACCCCACTGACAGTAGATGCTGCCATTGTGTGACTTAGCATTAGTGTCTGGGATGACTTGGGTCAAGATCTCAACCTCCCTGCAACCCACTTCACTGCTGTCAGAATCCCTCCTGCACACCCTGTTAGAGCCGCCTCCCAGCCCAACCTGTGTCGGGGTGGAGAAGAGGGTTCTGATGACTTTAGCTGTGGTTTGGAGGTGGAATGTCTGTGAAGGGCACTGAGCAGGAGGTAGCAGGAGCTCACCCTACAAGGAGGGGGGTTAGCTCTGGAGGTTTCTAGAAAGGACAAGAAGACTCCATTGTGGGGTTCAGGAGGTGAATTCATCTCTCATTGATGGGCAGGTGCTGGGTGGAAATACTGCTGGTTCCAGGTTCCCTTAATTCCCCCTGATTCCTCGGGGCCTTTGAGTCTCTGACAGGTTCTCGTTCCCTTGCAGCAGGAGCACGTCAGGGCCAAAATGATGCACCAGCTCCGCATCATCCTGCACTTACGCCACGTGCCTGAGACACTGCAGGTGCTGCGCCTCTGAGGCCTTCAGGAACTCCCGCTCCCTGCTGCAGGTACTGTTCTGGCTCACTGTAAATGGGGAGCTAATGGAAGGGGAAATGGATCCCCCTGGCACTCACTAAAAGGGAAAGTGATGGATTCTCCATCTCTTAATGTCATTTAATTTAGACTAGATACCTTTCTGGAATGTTTGTGCCCAAAAAGTAACTATTGTACTATACAGGAAGCCCATGATATGCAGGGGCTTAGATTAGATGCTCTAAAGGTCTCTTCTGGCCATAAAGTGTAGTAATTTTGGAAACACGGAGTGTAGCATTGGGAGCAGCCTCTGATGTTTTACTGTCTAGCCGGCTTGCTTCCTAGAATGAAGACGCATTGAGTGGGGTGATCCACACAGAGTAGCTCAAACCTTCAAAGTGTCAGGCCAGCACCAGGACATTAGCACT
>NW_027058189.1:0-3000 GCF_011386835.1 Chrysemys picta bellii | reverse complement strand
TTCCTTTCTCTTCATCTCTTACTTCTTTTGTCCTTTCTCCTGTTCCCCTCCCACCACCGGGAGTGGTTTGTGTGTGTGTGTGTGTGTTTTGCTGGGGGTGCTCTTCACCTCCCTTTGTGGGGAGTTCATCCAAACCTGTGTGGTTGAAATAGTGCTTGGACTCCACTGACACTAGATGCTGCCATCGTGTGGATTAGCATTGGTGTCTGGGATGACTTGGGGCAAGATCTCAACCTCCCCGCAACCCACTTCACTGCTGGCAGAATCCCACCTGCCACCACTGCTAGAGCCGCCTCCCTGGCCAACCTGGGTGGGGGTGGAGAAGAGGGTTTTGATAACTTGAGCTGTGGTTTGGTGGTGGAACAGCTGTCAAGGGCACTGAGAGGGAGGTAGCAGCAGCTCACCCTTCAAGGAGGGGATTTGGCACTGGAGGTTACTAGAAAGGACAATAAGACTCCATTCTGGGGTTCAGGAGGTGAATTCATCCCTCTGTGGTGGGCAGGTGCTGAGTGGAAATACTGCTGATTCCCGGTGCCCTTAATTCCCCCTGATTCCTCGGGGCGTTTGAATCTCTGACAGGTTCTCGTTCCCTTGCAGCAGGAGGACGTCACGGCCAAAGCTATGCACCAGCTCCGCATCATCCATCACTTGCGCCAGGTGCCTGGGACACTGCAGGGGCTGTGCCTCTGAGGCCATCAGCAACTCCCGCTCCCTGCTGCAGGTACTGCTTTGGTTTACTGTAAATGGGGAGCTAGTGGAAGGGGAAATGGAGCCCCCTGGCACTCACTAAATGGGAAAGTGGTGAATTCTCCATCTCTTGATGTCATTTAATGAAGACTAGATGCCTTTCTGGAATGTGTTTTCTAAGAAAGTAACTGTTGTGCTCTACAGGAAGCCTATGATATGCAGGGGGTTAGATGAGATGCTCTAAAGGTCTCTTGTGGCCATAAAGTCTCCTAATTTTGGAAACACTGAGTGTAGCATTGGGAGCAGCCCCTGATGTTTTAGTGTCTAACTGGCTTGCTTCCTAGAATGAAGACGCATTGAGTGGGGTGATCCACACAGAGTAGCTCAAACCTTCAAAGTGTCAGGCCAGCAGCAGGACATTAGCACTTCCGGGGATGGGTGGGTGTGGTAGTGACATCACAAAGGCCTTTTCAGGACCTCAGCCTATTGGTCAAAGGTGTTAGGGAGGTGGTGACCTCCGAGAGAGATGCTGACATCAGCCAGGCAGGACAGGAGCTTAGGGCCAGGGAAACCTCAGACACCCCTGTGGCTTTCATAGAATCATAGAATCATAGAATATCAGGGTTGGAAGGGACCTCAAGAGGTCATCTAGTCCAACCCCCTCCTCAAAGCAGGACCAATTCCCAACTAAATCATCCCAGCCAGGGCTTTGTCAAGCCGGGCCTTAAAAACCTCCAAGGAAGGAGACTCCACCACCTCCCTAGGTAACGCATTCCAGTGCTTCACCACCCTCCTAGTGAAATAGTGTTTCCTAATATCCAACCTGGACCTCCCCCACTGCAACTTGAGACCATTGCTCCTTGTTCTGTCATCTGCCACCACTGAGAACAACCGAGCTCCATCCTCTTTGGAACCCCCCTTCACGTAGTTGAAGGCTGCTATCAAATCCCCCCTCATTCTTCTCTTCTGGAGACTAAACAATCCCAGTTCCCTCAGCCTCTCCTCATAAGTCATGTGCTCCAGACCCCTAATCATTTTTGTTGCTCTCCGCTGGACTCTTTCCAATTTTTCCACATCCTTCTTGTTGTGTGGGGCCTGTCGGAGAAAAACAGAGTTCTCACTATTTGTTTAGGTACAGCAAGTCAGATGCTTTATTAACTCTCACAATTGCCCAGAGGGAGAGAGCTAAGCAGGTCTCTCCCAGGTAACTAATTACAGCAAGCATTTATACCTTTCAATACAGAAATAACGAGGGACAGCTGCGTTTTGTTTATACATAGGCCATCTTGATATCTCATTTCTTCACTTGTTTTGACTCTTGCCAACATACAATATTTTCTATACCTTATCTACACAAGGTCTTCTACACCTTATCTATACCAGGTCATAATGACTTCTTACACAGTTCTTTCTCACCCACCTCACACATTCCTCGCTTCTACAAATCTCGCGTTATTAGGGTTACAGTTAGCCTAACTCTTGCTAACGAACTGTCATTCATTGCATCCCCTTCCTGTGAGCTCTTTCTCTGCTTCCACAGGCCCAAAACTGGACACAGTATTCCAGATGAGGCCTCACCAATGTCGAATAAAGGGGAACGATCACGTTCCTCGATCTGCTGGCAATGCCCCTACTTATACAGCCCAAAATGCCGTTAGCCTTCTTGGCAACAAGAGCACACTGTTGACTCATATCCAGCTTCTCGTCCACTGTGACCCCTAGGTCCTTTTCTGCAGAACTGCTACCTAGCCATTCGGTCCCTAGTCTGTAGCAGTGCATGGGATTCTTCCGTCCTAAGTGCAGGACTCTGCACTTGTCCTTGTTGAACTTCATCAGGTTTTTTTTGGCCCAATCCTCTAATTTGTCTAGGTCCCTCTGTATCCGATCCCTACCCTCTAGCGTATCTACCACGCCTCCTAGTTTAGTGTCATCTGCAAACTTGCTGAGAGTGCAGTCCACACCATCCTCCAGATCATTAATAAAGATATTAAACAAAACCGGCCCCAGGACCGACCCTTGGGGCACTACTCCGCTTGAAACCGGCTGCCGACTAGACATGGAGCCATTGATCACTACCCGTTGAGCCCGACGATCCAGCCAGCTTTCTATCCACCTTACAGTCCATTCATCCAGCCCATACTTCTTTAACTTGGTGGCAAGAATACTGTGGGAGAGCGTATCAAAAGCTTTGCTAAAGTCAAGGAATAACACATCCACTGCTTTCCCCTCATCCACAGAGCCAGTTATCTCATCATAGAAGGCAATTAGGTTAGTCAGGCACGACTTCCCCTTGGTGAATCCACGCTGACTGTT
>NW_027058188.1:0-3000 GCF_011386835.1 Chrysemys picta bellii | reverse complement strand
GATAGTCTGTGCCCCGCTGTGTTATTTTCCCAACATATAGCCGGATAGTTGAAGTCCCCCATCACCACCAAATCTTGGGCTTTGGATGATTTTGTTAGTTTCTTAAAAAAAGCCTCATCCACCTCTTCCACCTGGTTAGGTGGCCTGTAGGAGACTCCTAGCATGACATCTCCCTTGTTTTTTACCCCTTTTAGCCTAACCCAGAGACTCTCAACACTTCCGTCTCCTATGTCCATCTCTACCTCAGTCCAAGTGTGTACATTTTTAATATACAAGGCAACACCTCCTCCCTTTTTCCCCTGTCTATCCTTCCTGAGCAAGCTGTACCCATCCACACCAACATTCCAATCATGTGTATTATCCCACCAAGTTTCAGTAATGCCAACAATGTCATAGTTGTATTTATTTATTAGCACTTCCAGTTCTTCCTGCTTATTCCCCATACTTCTCGCATTTGTATATAGACATCTAAGATACTGGTTTGATCTTTCCTCCCAGTTTTGTCCTGACCCTCCTTTCCCTCTGACAATATAGCCCACACTCCCTCTCGTTTTTGACCCATCTCCCCGGTCTCCATGTTCCCCACTTACCTGTGGGCTTTGCTCACCTGTCCCCGTCGAACCTAGTTTAAAGCCCTCCTCACTAGGTTAGCCAGTCTGTGTCCAAAAGTACTAATAACTTGAGCTGTGGTTTGGAGGTGTGTCGGAGAAAAACAGAGTTCTCACTATTTGTTTAGGTATAGCATGTCAGATGCTTTATTAACTCTCACAATTGCGCAGAGGGAGAGAGCTAAGCAGGTCTCTCAACAGGTAAACAATTACAGCAAGCATTTATACCTTTTGTTACAGACAATAATGAGCAACAGTTGCATTTTGTTTATACATAGGTCATTCTGATATCTTGTTTTGCTCACTAATGTAGACTCTTAGTCTACATTCCATATTATCTACACAAGGTCGCAGCAACTTCTCACACAGTTCTTTCCCACTTGCCTCACACATTCCTCGCTTCTACAAATCTCGCGTTTTTAGGGTTACAGTTAGCCTAACTCTTGCTAATGAACTGTAATGCATTGCATCCCCTTCCTGTCAGTTCTTTCTCTGCTTCCACAACCCCCCCTTTTGTACTACTAGTACAACAAACATTTTCAAATCTCTATTTGCATTAAATCTCGGAATTCAGATTCTACATCAGATGCTTCAACCTTAGGGGTTTTGATTGGATGTAATGACAATGCATGATGAGCATGGACATGAAAGGTATTACTATTATTACGTCCTTTACAACAACAATAACATACTCCTGCACAACACAAGCAATAACATTCCCATAGCGATAATATGATGGGGTTGTTGTACAATCTTAGTCATATAACACAATACATCATACTTAGTACATAAGGTGGATACTCTATAAGCTGTCTGAAAGGCATACTTTTTAACTTGATACATATTTTGAAGCATGTGAATTTGCCCTTGTACTTCAGAGATTTTGTGAACCTCTGGTAACAGTGAAAGCAAATTTTGAAATCGATCAGGTACTAAACTCGTCCAATTAAAGGGTATCTGGAACCTAAGGACTACTTGCAAAATTCTATCTGCAGGCCAGTAAATAATATGATTGCCTGCAGTGGTAATGAGATTAAAATGTATGTCTTGCAATGTGGTGGCTTTAACATACACACAGCTATCATTAGCTTAAAAAATAAGTGTCCTGTCAGGGTAGTTCCTTGTCCCCTACCCTCCCAGCAAACGTAGTCATGAAGAGTAACAACTTCTCCTGGCTTCAGTTTACGGATACACTGAAGCTGTGGGGGTTGTAACGGCCAAAATGTCCATTGACTCCCTAACCCCATCCAAATGTCAGATGTATTCCCAGGAGCACTGACTAAAAATCGATTGGGCATACCAGGAGGTCTAATTTCCCAGATGTCTCGGTGAATTACCCAATCCCACATGCATCCTCCCCATGGACCCAGCAGGATTCGGTATGTGGGAGCCCACACCCCCTGAACCGGTCCATATGCTTGGAAGGAGCACTGAGAACGTCCACACTTCCACCCAGAAAGTTTCCAAGTATGTCTCCATGGCCACAGATCAGATGGTACTCCTGATGTGTCTGTAAGGGCAGTGGGCCAAGCCTGGTGCTCTAGATCATTCCGAATGGCCATTAGCTGGTCCTTCAAGAAATCCTGAATCTCTGAGCATGCTAGATCCCACTGCAATGCCTTCCCAGCCTCAGTGATATTCAATACCATCTCTGTCAGCAACTTCTGGGTCATTGAACTAAGGGCGGAAATAACATGTAACTCATCAACTCCAGCCTGTACCTGGGTTAGTTGTGCTCCAGAAACAAGGCCAATGGCCTTCTCTAGTTGCCCCAATTTCTCATCATGTTCTTGGTTCTTAAAAATATTCCAAACTGCTGCTGCATTATTGGCCCCATCCCAAAGGGATCCGGTCAAGTCTCTCTTCTTTCTAGAGGAAATAACCCAAGCCCTCTGTTATGCTAATCTAATGGCAGCCCCCTGTGAGCAATTATAAATTCTTGGGGTTCATTGGTAGTGATATCATATACTTTTATCTCCACTGATGCATTCAATTGTTCGCTTATATGGTATATCCTGAACTTTAAAAATATATTTTTTCAAACAATATTTAAATAAATCACTAAAGTGTGAAGGCCTTAGTCATTGGTTTTATCAAATATATGGCATTGTCTGTATTTGGATGTGTTACAGGGGTAATAGTGTAATGGAGGAGATGGCAGGGGCAATGGCAACAAGGTGCCTTTGGTACTTATCATTTAAAATCCAATTAGGGAGGGCAATACATGCTGAAGGACTTATCCAAAACACAGGGCGCAGCCTGTAGAATAAACCCCAAAATCCAATCAATACCACGTTCCCAAGCATGGGTCCCACAAGTTTCTTCCTGCCAGTGTATAATTCTTTGTTTCTTCACCAGGGTCAGTTCTTAATGTCTCTTGTAGTCAGGAATC
>NW_027058187.1:0-3000 GCF_011386835.1 Chrysemys picta bellii | reverse complement strand
GTAAAGATCAAAATTGTCAGACACATAGATGAACATAATTTGTTGGGAAATAGTCGACATGGTTTTTGTAAAGGGAAATCATGCTTCACCAATCTATTAGAATTCTTTGAGCACACGAAGCAGGGGGATACAGTGGATATAGTGTATTTAGATTTTCAGAAAGCCTTTGACAAAGTCCCTCACCAAAGGCTCTTAAGCAAAGTAAGCTGTCATGGGATAAGAGGGAAGGTCCTCTCATGGATTGGTAACTGGTTAAAAGTTAGGAAACAAAGCGTAAGAATAAATGGCCAGTTTTCAGAATGGAGAGAGGAAAATAGTTGTGTCCCCCAAGGATCTGTACTGGGACCAATCTATTCAACATATTCATAAATGATCTGGAAAAAGGGGTAAACAGTGAGGTGGCAAAATTTGCAGATGATACAAAACTACTCAAGATAGTTAAGTCCCAGGCAGACTGTGAAGACCTACAAAAGGATCTCACAAAACTGGGTGACTGGGCAACAAAATGGCAGATGAAATTTAATGTTGATAAATGCAAAGTAATGCACATTGGAAAGCATAATCCCAACTATACATATCAAATGATGGGGTTTAAATTAGCTGTTACCACTCAAGAAAGAGATCTCAGAGTCATTGTGGATAGTTCTCTGAAAACATCCACTCAATGTGCAGCGGCAGTCAAAAAAGCAAACATAATGCTGGGAATAATTTAAAAAGGGATAGATAATAGGACAGAAAATATCATCTTGCCTCTATATAAATCCATGGTATGCCCACACCTTGAATACTGTGCAGATGTGGTCGCCCCATCTCAAAAAAGATATATTGGCAGGACTGTCCCTACCATTTCTGGTGCCCTACACAGCCCGAGCACATGCCCCCCCTCTGCGTGGGTGGGAGGGCTGCGAGGCCATGGGGGCAGGAGCAGGGCCGGGAGGGTGGGAGGCTCACTTAAGAAAGGGGGTCAGGCGGGAGGCTGCGAATGGTGTGGTTCTGGGCAACTGCCCCAGGCCCTAGGGCTTTGTCAAGCTGGGCCTTAAAAACATCTAAGGATGAAGATTCCACCACCTCCTTAGGTAACCCATTCCAGTGCTTCATCACCCTCCTAGTGAAATAGTGTTTCCTAATTTCCAACCTAGACCTCCCCCACTGCAACTTGAGACCATTGCTCCTTGTTCTGTCATCTGCCACCACTCATCTTCCTTCAGAGAAAGAGAGAATGTGTGTGGGAAGGGTTGGGGAGGGTTAGGAGAATAAACACCTGGAAGAAGAAATAAGAGATTTATTTCCAAATAGGGACTTGTCACTTACTGCTTCAGTGATTGCTAAAATGTAGTGACGTCACCTACCTGGGTAAGTAGAAAATAAACATTAATGAGAGACTGAGACTAGTTCACTTTGTTTCCTTCTTTGGACTTAGTGCCACTTAGCAGGTAATAGCCTGTGGCATTTTCATGTCTCTGCTCTTTTGGCTGATGTCTGGCTCCTTTGCCTTGCTCAGCTGTGAGACTCCTCCTGCTGCTCAGGGGTGCTGGAACGGGGGCGAGGGAAGGCAGGTCACTTTTAAAAGAGTGGGGGCTTTTTGAAAGCTTGCCTCTCCCCCCAACAGAAGTTGGTCCAATAAAAGATAGATTAGCTCACGCACCTTCATGAGTGGTGGGTATAATAGGCCAGGAGCGACCACGTTAGCTCTCTGAAAGGACAAAGTCATATAGAACTCACACATTCCTATCTGAAACAAGGAATGATTGAAATCACAATTACTGGATTCCTCTGGATGAAATGTACTGTGTGAATACTGATAGTTGTTCAGGGATGGCCACTTGAAAAGAGGCGATGAGTCTCTTGTAACTTACCCTGAGCTACAGTGTAACCGTCTCCCTTCTTCCCTGCAGAGAAAAGGCAAATTTCAGTGAATGCAGCTCCCAAGGTAGGAACCAACTCCGATCTGTGTCCACAGCTCAGAAACAGGGCCCCTGGCCCAGCACAGTCCCCTGGCGCTCAGTAATGGACTCAAGTTCCCCGGCGCTCATCACTGGCAGGAGAGAAAGACACAATGAGACAGAGTTTCCAAAGAACTCAGCCCACTGGGTGCTGAGCTCTTTGGAAAAAATCTAGCCTCATATCATAGAATCATAGAATCATAGAATATCAGAGTTGGAAGGGACCCCAAGAGGTCATCTAGTCCAACCCCCTGCTCAAAGCAGGACCAATTCCCAGCTAAATCATCCCAGCCAGGGCTTTGTCAAGCCGGGCCTTAAAAACCTCCAAGGAAGGAGACTCCACCACCTCCCTAGGTAACGCATTCCAGTGTTTCACCACCCTCCTAGTGAAATAGTTTTTCCTGATATCCAACCTGGACTTCCCCCACCGCAACTTGAGACCATTGCTCCTTGTTCTGTCATCTGCCACCACTGAGAACAGCCGAGCTCCATCCTCTTTGGAACCCCCCTTCAGGTAGTTGAAGGCTGCTATCAAATCCCCCCTCATTCTTCTCTTCTGGAGACTAAACAATCCCAGTTCTCTCAGCCTCTCCTCATAAGTCATATGCTCCAGACCCCTAATCATTTTTGTTGCCCTCCGCTGGACTCTTTCCAATTTTTCCACATCCTTCTTGTAGTGTGGGGCCCAAAACTGGACACAGTATTCCAGATGAATATAAATGTAACCTGTAACCAGTTTCTGGGTCTGGCCCTCCAGCACCTCCCATGGGGTGTCACTAGCTCAGTCCCGCAGTGGGGGAGTTACACCATACTGACACTGGCTCCTGTATTGCTGTTGTCCTTAGCGGTATGTGCAGGGCCCGGCAAGTCCAGGGAATCCCCCCCATCCCAGGCTCTTTACCTGGGCATTTCTTTTTCCAGACGACTACTCCAATTATAACACCAATCAGGACAACTGCAGTGATAACTCCAGCCACAATGGGAATCAGATTGTTATTTGGTGCTGAAATGAAATGGAGAGAATGATCAATGGGGAAAAAATCCCCCACCCCCCCGC
>NW_027058186.1:0-3000 GCF_011386835.1 Chrysemys picta bellii | reverse complement strand
GCCACCGCTCGGCGACATCTGTTTCAGGCCACTGCCCTACGGCAGTACCCCCTAGTCCATCTTCACCCCCTTCCTGGGGGAGAGTGGGTTAACAGCAGTCTTTCTCTGCACCCCAGCCACAGTGGTCAACCACACCCCAAAATCTAACCCGTGTCGGGGGTCTGGTGCAGTCCGCTACTGCCATATCCAATGGCTGGGTGCCCATGCAAGGGGGAAGGGGGGGACCCAGGCCTGCCCTCTACACTGGGTCCCAACCCAGGGTCCCTTTGGTGGCAGCCTTCCTGCCCTCCTTCTCTCCCCTTGTGCGTCTCTCTCTCTGGGCCGCTTCCCCTTTGGCCCCTTTGCACCGGCTCAGAGGAACCAGACCCCGAATTCCCCCACGTGCGTGTTGGGGGCAGACACAGCTAGAGAGGGGAACACTGTTGGTGGCCAAGGTGCAGGACTCAGGACAGTCTCCGGCAAGCTGGCAGCCCCAGGACTGCAAGGAGGGGGCAAATGGTGGGAGGAAGCAGGAGGGGGCAGTGGGGACAGAACAGCAGCTCCCCAGCGCAGGCTTAGGGGCAGGCGAGCAGAGCCCCTCACTCAGCACTGGGGAGACCGGTGTCCGTGTGAGCGGGTCAGGTTGGACAGGCTCAGCAGCAGGGAACCAATGGGTGATACTAGTCAGGAGAGGGTTAAACTAGCTACAGAGGGGGTGGGCTAGGGGGGCAGACACTTGGCAACCCTCTGCCCTGTCGCTTAGTCCTGGGGCAGGGCCGCCAGGAACCCAGGTGTCCAGGGCAGAACGGGAATTAGTTCTCATTGCTGCTGTCCCAGTGCTGGGAGAAAGGAGGGATTGGGGCCAGGGTGGGGGTGTTACAACAAGGGGCTGGGGACACTCCTGAGTGAGGACCAATGTGACAGGCCAGTACCACTGACACAGGGGAATCAGGGATTTTCACTCGCCAGTCCCCTGTCAGGAAGGGCAGAGCAATTACATCAGAGAGACCCTCACCTGCCAGGGACAGTTCAGCAGCGCCAGGCACTGAACGCTTATGGATCATCACCGAGCTAAATGAGACAGCCCAATCGGGGGCCTATCCAGGTGGCTACAGCCCCGCACACTGGGGACTGAGCAGGAAGAACAGTTCTTTACACATCTATCGATAGTGTGCAGGGGAACCTGCCTGACCCCGGGGGCTCCAACCAGGGGACACGTGCTGGGGTTGTGCTCCCAGGAGTAAGGAAGACCGGGAGTCTCTGCACGTTGTAGGGGCTGATTCTTTAACAACTCTCCAGCCCAAGTCGATGTCAGTCCCTCCTCCTGAGGAGCGAAGAGGAATCTGACCTTAAATAAACTCACTCTGGAAATAAGACAAAATGAACAATGAAGGAGGCTCACCGGTGAGCAGCTTCTCCCCAAGGCTGGGGTGAATGCAGCACTGCCTGCTCTTGTGACTTTACTGTGCGTCTCATGATAGTGGGTGGTTTTATTAAATCCCCAGTTCCTGGACTCATGGGATTAGAGGAGAGTCTCAGCTCTCTTTTCTTACAGCAGTAACTTCTAGTCCTTCTAGGATCAGGGAAAACCCTGGAAATATGTCCCCTAAGGCTCAAACCAGAGGGCAAATAAAAATAACCTCCAATATTATTCCCAAAATACTCATGACATTTAAGCCAAACTCAGGATTTTGGGGGTCTGACTTGTGATGTTTGAACACTTGGGGTTGTCGATATTGGGATTCCCCATCACTTGGTGTCTGGGAATTGAGACAAGATGTCTCAGAGCCCTGTTCTAGCTCTAGGGTCTGACAGCGTCACTTTCATAGCTGGGAGGAACAAACTGCTCTATGCAGGAATTCCTAGGTGCGATTCTCTGGCCTGGGCCACCAGGAGGTCAGACTAGCTGGGTCTGATGGGAACTTCTGGCTTTCTCACCTCTGCCACTCTGCCTGGGAAATAACCACACATGAGCGGCAACATGAGCGGCAGGGGGTCCCCGAAGGGCAGCAAAGGTAGTTGCAAGTGGGATTGGTAGCAGAAAACTGGGGTGTTTGGGAAGGGAACAGTATGAGAGTTCCACTTTGGAGGGTGTCAAAAATGTCTTTCGCATGGAACCTCCATCCTGCAGCCCCCCTTTGTCCCCCACATTCACACTGACTCCAGTGAGAAAATGCACCTGATGGCTGTCCCCTCCCTACATCCCCAACACGCTATCGCTTCACACTGTTTACATCAACCGCGCTCCCTCTCCCCCGCCCCATGTACCTGCGTCCCTAGGTCAGGCCGTGTGCCGCACTCACCCTCACTGTGGTTGTAGAGCTCACGCAGGGTGTTCAGACTCGCGTTGAACCAGGCCTCCCAGCGCCGTGCCCAAAAGTTCTGAAGGTCCCAGAACTCTGGGCCCTCGTTCTGCGCCATCCACGCTGTGCAGGGCTCCACCCTCTGCATCCCGCTGGTGTAGTTAAAGATCACCTGATCATCCACATACGCAACACGGCTGTACCAGGGCAGCCCCGGGCCAAGCTCTGACACCACCGTGTGGAACATGCGCCTGGAGTGCAGGCCTGAGGGGGGGAGATTGGGGGAGGGGGGAGTTAGACCCAATCAGACCCTGCCAGGGAGCCCCTGGCAATACACAAGAGGTGGCACCAGCCCTCAGGAGCGCTCCTGTGGGAGGGAGACCTGGGAAAGGGCTCACACAATGGCCTGACCGGGGAGAAAGAGGCTTGGGTAAGAGGAGAAGTGTGGGCAGGGCCGGAGGGGGAGTGAGGAGAGGAAGGGGGTGAGGAGGTATAGGGGGGCGGGAGCATGCGTGAGGAATAAGGGAGCAGATGGGGAGAGTGTATTGGGGGTATGGCAGGGCTGAAGGGGAGTGTGAAGAAGGAAAAGCAGCCCAGAAGGAAGGGCAGGGATGGAAGGGGGTGTGAAGAGCAGGAGGGGGATTTTATGGGAGAGGGTAGGAGAGGAACAAGGGCTTGGGGGGTACGAGATGCAGGAGCTGAAACTGGAGGAGAGCAA
>NW_027058185.1:0-3000 GCF_011386835.1 Chrysemys picta bellii | reverse complement strand
GAGCTCATAAATCAGCAAGAACAAAGAAAACACTTACACCAAAGCATTATATGCAGTTGCTTATGATAATCTATCGCTCTATGATTGGCCAAAATTTGCCATCATTACCATACATAATTAGCAAGTTACATGTATCTGCCCCTCTTATGACCCCTTATTGTTCATCTATTTGCCCCCTCCTCCTTGCTTATTTTGCGAACTAAGCAGTTAGCTATCTACAGGACGCAGGCACAGAAAGGTCCATTGTCTTCAGGTTTGGAGTTTGGCTACATTTCCTCTTGAAGGAACTTCCTGACTACCTATAGCTGACCCTGCATTTTGTCCTTCTTTCTCCCATGTGTACGTGACAAATTTGCCCCCTGGCAGTTAAGTAGAATAATTTTATATCACCAGTACACGCAGGTTAGCCTTTGCATACACAGGCAGGCTTCCTTCTTTCCTGCCTCAGACCAGCATCTCCCCCTCAATCTTTTTCCCTCCGGTCCTTCTAGATGTGGCATTGTGGGGAAAGCAAGGTCAGTTATGTCTGTTCCTTTCCCCTTTTATATCTTCTTCCCACTTGCTGGAAAGCTCTCGTCTGGTGTCCTGGGTCTTCCCCTCTGGGATCCTCTCAGGTTGTCAAACAGACTGCAACAGGCTCTGTTAAGTTGCAGAAGTTAAACACAGGCAATGTTTATTAAGGGGAATCTGCCATAATGTTTTGCAATAACAGTGCACACTGCTGTAGGACGCTCACCCTAGTGGCTGCAGTGTTCAGTGGACAAAATCTCTAACCCTGCTGACAAAGCTTTTAGCTCCAGTGTCCGAGACCTGTGTTTCTGGAGCCTCAGGTGCTGAGTTCTGTCCCTTCTGCTTCCTCCCTGCAGTTTCACTGGAGATTGTTCTCTGAAGCAGCTGGATTTATCATTACAAATCTCAACCCATGCTGTAACAGCAGCCACAGAGAAATCCCTCTCACTAGAGTCTTTCACACCTAAACAACAAGGAGTCAGGTGGGCACCTTAAAGACGAACAGATTTATTTGGGCATAAGCTTTCGTGGGTAAAAAACCCACACCTAAACTATTTCACACCTAAATTAATCTCAGAGAAAACAAGGGGGATTTGGCTGCAAACCTGTTCCTGCACCGCCAGTGTGAATAAAAGGGAAATAAGAGATCCAGAACTCCCCTGTTCTGCTCCTTGGGTCTGGTTTGCTAGAGGGGACGGGCCAGTGAGACTCAAGGTCCAATGACTTGGACTAAAGTGTCTCTCTCCAGAGGCCAGAGTCAGAGCAGTGAACCTCTCGGCTAGAGTCCCCCTCACTTACCCTTGGCAGATATGTCAGAGCCACTAGATCCCTGGTCATTTGCTGTGCAGAGGAGAAGGGAGAGGATATTAGCATCTCTCACAGGCAGGGTTTCAGCATAGTTAGTAGATACGGAGACTCTTATCCAAAGGGGAACAGTCATCACCTTACTTTCCCCTAGCAGTGAGATGGTTGGTGCACAGATCAGTCTGCAGTGCAGCTGCCCTGGATTTCCATTATTCACATGCAAAAAACGTTACCATTGTAGGGGGTCAGCACTGCTTTGTGCTTCTCATGCCTCTTCAGAATGGGAGCACTGAATACTCAAATTCAAAGGCTAGCAAACTAGGAAATGCTGGGCTAAGAATACATAAGAACAGCCATACTGGGTCCAACCAGAGGTCCATGTAGCCCAGTCTCCTGTCTTCTGACAGTGGCCAGTGCCAGGTGCCCCAGAGGGAATGAACACATCAGATAATCATCAATGATCCATCCCTTGTCACTCATTCCCGGCTTCTGGCAAACGAAGGTTAGGGACACCATCATTGTCAATAGCCATCGATGGACCTATCATCCATGAATTTATCTAGTTCTTTTTTGAACCCTGTTATAGTCTTGGTCTTCACAACACCCTCTGGCAAGGAGTTCCACAGATACCCCCGCCCCCTTTGGTCTGTGCCCAGAGGGGTCCTTGAAGCACACCATAGACTTCACCCTCACCCTGTGTTCCCTCTAAGCTGCGTAGTCACATGGCCACCCAAGAGTGAATCAAATACTGTGCACTTAATTAGCAGAGCCAAGCGTGGCAGCATAGGTTCAAGTGCCTCTTCCCCCGCTGCTCTGCACGCTGGCTGTGCAGAACGGGAAGGAGGGGGGTGGTGCTGATGTCAGGGTTTCCCCCTCCCCCCACCCATGTACCCCATCTCCACAGTACAGGAGCGGGGGACAAGCCTCAGGAACTGGAGAGCTCAGCTGCTGTGGTCTGAGCCTTCTGGTGTGAGTGCCTTAAAGAGACAGTGCACGGCCTCTCACAAACTTCCCCAGCAGCCAGCACACATGCACCCTGTCTGTCTGTGTCTCTCTCCCTCTCTCTCTCTCACACACACACACACACACACACTTTCTCCTTCACACTCACCTCCAACACATACTTGTGTTGTTCTTGTTGTTATTTCTTTGTACTTTCTGCAATGCACATATATTCTCTGTAATTTTATTCTTTCCAAGTGCTGTTATTTTAGGTTTTTCACTGGTCTATGCAGTTAAACATTTATTTCTCTTATACTTAAATTTAATTATTTGAGTAGTCAGTTCTAAAATGCCTAACCTGTCCTGGCTGGAGTAATTATCCCTATGGTAACTTTTAAAATATATATATTAAATCTAGGGTTTTTGTTTCTACTGGTGGCGCGTATCCACACAGTACTTCCATACTGGTGCACATAATAAAATTCTTTGTAAATAGGGATGAAAATAATTAGAGGGAACAGTCCCCCTGCCAATCAACATCAATTCAATCCCCGCCTTAATCAATGGCACTGCACAGAACAGTGTGGATGGTATGAAGAGGAATGCTGATTTGGGGAGGTGCTGGGCACAGAGACAAGGGCAAGTTTGGTTTTGTCAGCAGCCCCCGGGTATCAATTTTATAAAACTGCTGTACACAAAAATCCAAATATTGAAAATTAATTCCCTGATCCTGCAAACATTTAA
>NW_027058184.1:0-3000 GCF_011386835.1 Chrysemys picta bellii | reverse complement strand
AGGGATACATAATTGTACTCACAGAAACAGTTCCGTGTTTTAAAGTTAGGTAAGCATTTGCAGCATCAGGGACTCAGTGTATTTTTATTAAGAACTTATCATGTAGTGGCATAAAATCTGTGTCACTTCAACAGTGAAACAATTTTGTTTTAACAATAAAAAGTTATTTAAACTCTCAGTAATTTACAGTAGCATTTTTTTATACAGGCCAAAGTTTTCAAATAGTGGAGCCCAAAATTAGGCTCTTCAGCCTGCCTTTAGCTATCTAAGGGAGGGGTTTTCAAGAATGCTTAGGGCACAAGTCCCATTGACTTCAAACTGTAAAACCTGGTGGTTGAAGCATTTCAGCTCTTTACTTGTGGAAGTACAGTATACTGGATGGTGATGCTGGCCGCAAATCATCTAGCTTATTTAGGGATCTGTCTGGGGATTGGTCCTGCTTTGAGCAGGGGGTTGGACTAGATGACCTCCTGAGGTCCCTTCCAACCCTGATATTCTATTATTCTTACACATCGCTTTTCACTAGTAGATCTCAAAAAGCTCTTTACAAAGGAGGCACAGAGCACAGGCTACTTGCTTTTCAATTCTGTGTCTCTACAGTCTCATAATAGGGAATATTAATGAGGCCTCGGGCTTGTCTTTTTCAGCACAGATGAGCATTTTAAGTGTGAAACTTCGTAGTAGAAAAAAAATCTACATAAAATCTGAAATTTTATTAACAATCGAGAAATTAAAAAAAACAACAAGTACAAAACATCACTTTGGCAATTTAAGACCATAAAATGGAAGAGAACTAGCAATATGTAAATAAGAAATTTGATTTAAATTTTCAAAAAAAATAAACTAAATTTAAATGCCATAATTTAAATAAAAATTTTAAAGTTATGATTTTTATCCACCCTAAGAAGAGGAGCTCCCAAAGGGCGCTGATGAAAATGTGGGCAGGTACAAGAAACACCAAAACAAAACCAAGACTTCTTGTTTGAAAACAAGCCAAAGAAGAAAGCGACAACACTCAAGGCAACCGAATTAAGAAGAGAAAATTACTCTTGTCTTTTGTTGAAAGCAACCTGAGCAGAAAGAGTAGGTGAAAGACAGACTGCAAGGGATAGAGAAGTGTTGGGAAAGTGAAAGGTAAAGGCCAACTGGTCCCAATACAACAGTATATTTGATCCTATATAAAACATATACATTTTCAATTCATGTACATTTGTGCTTTAATGCAATTTCTATATAGATAGGGTCTGAAAGCAAGACAATTTAACACATTCTGAAACTGGGGCTGAACAGTTTATAGTTTCTGGTAAATCTAATCTGGCCAGTGTATTTATATATTTTTGTTATAGCCGGAGCCTTCACCCCACCCCAACCCTCTGCCCCAGCCCTGAGCCTCCTCCTGCACCCTGAATCCCTCATCCCCAGCCCCACCCCACAGCCCTCATCTCCAGCCAGAGCCCTCAGCCCCACACTCCAACCCTCTGCCCTAGCCTGGAACCCCCTCCCACACACCGAACAAACCCCTCAGCCCCACCCCACTAATTTTGATATGTGCCCCAATATGGAGGTGATCTGTCGCACATCACCTCCATGTTGGTGTCACATAAGATTCATTCCGCACACGAGTGGGAAAAATTAGAGGGAATGCTGTTGTAACTGTAGGGGTCCAGACCCAAAAAGGGGCTGCGGGGGCACAGCAAGGTTACTGTAGAGGGGCTGCAGTATTGCCACCCCTATTTCTGCGCTGCTGTTGGCAGGGTGCTGCCTTCAGAGCTGGGCACCTGGCCAGCAGCGGCTGCTCTGACCACCCAGCTCTGAATTGAGTGCAGAAGTAAGGGTGGCAATACTGTAATCCCCTACAATAACCTTCTACCAACACCAACACCCTCTGAAGACCCCCTTTTGGGTTGGGACCCCCAGTTTGAGAAACACTGGTCTCCCCTGTGAAATCTGTATAGTATCCGTTAAAAGCACACAAAAGACCAGATCTCACAGTATGTGATGTGTTTTTCAAGGCTGTGAATATGGTAGGGCCCCAATCATAATACCTCTGCATATCCTGATTTGCCAACTTTTGACTTCTGGGAATTAAACACTCCCATTCTGAAAGGACACAGGGAGCCCAGGGCAGGGCTGAGCACCTGCAACCTTAACTCCACATTAACAAAGTTCTTGCATGTGAATTTCCATTGTTCTGGAGTAACGAGAAGTGAGGGAGGCACGACTGAGGGCCAACTGTAGAAGGAAGGGTGATTCTCTGAGGAGGTTTTGTTGGCACTTTTCAAACCCCCTCCGTTTCCCACTGGAAGCACCCGAGAGGGTAAAGAGAGAGCTGAACTGCTACAGCCTAGCAGGGCCCGGCAGATCTGTGCACTTTATACCAGCTTTTGGTGCCACGCATTAGACGGGCTCTGAGACAGTCCATAATTTATGTAAATATTTCCCATAGTTTTAGTCTTGGTCTGTTCCTAAAGCTAATTACAGGAGACAACTGAGGAGGGGATTTGAACTCGTGGTCATGGAGGTGACAGAGTGGTGCTGATCTGACTCCCATTGACTTCAACAGGCTTTGGATCAGACCCAGATTTCACAAGCACTAAAACCACTTTCAGGTAAGTCAAAAGAATTGTAACATTAAAAGCAGGTCACACACTTTCAGGATCACACTCAGCCATAGACAGCACAGCTCTAGGGGGATAATAATTTAGCCCAACACCACTGTATACATTCCCGACTATCGACTTGTCTACATAAGCAAAATTGGGACCCATACCCACAAGCAGTGCAATTCCGCCAGTGACAGCAAAGGTGGAGCAATTGAGGAGATCGGGTTTAGGTGTTTTTAACCACTATCATCTAGACTTCCTCTGAGCAAGGTTATAGAACATGTGTCTACAGCCACTCTACACTACTGAAGAAGACCTCTGTTCGGAAAATTACACAGCACTGCACAGATTATCCAACAAGTTCTTGGAATGTATTGGAGACCATTTTTCTTTCAGA
>NW_027058183.1:0-3000 GCF_011386835.1 Chrysemys picta bellii | reverse complement strand
GTGAGCAAAGCCCACAGGTAAGCGGGGAACATGGAGACCGGGGAGATGGGTCAAAAACGAGAGGGAGTGTGGGCTATATTGTCAGAGGGAAAGGAGGGTCAGGACAAAACTGGGAGGAAACATCAAACCAGTATCTTAGATGCCTATATACAAATGCGAGAAGTATGGGGAATAAGCAGGAAGAACTGGAAGTGCTAATAAATAAATACAACTATGACATTGTTGGCATCACTGAAACTTGGTGGGATAATACACATGATTGGAATGTTGGTGTGGATGGGTACAGCTTGCCCAGGAAGGATAGACAGGGGAAAAAGGGAGGAGGTGTTGCCTTGTATATTAAAAATGTACACACTTGGACTGAGGTAGAGATGGACATAGGAGACGGAAGTGTTGAGAGTCTCTGGGTTAGGCTAAAAGGGGTAAAAAACAAGGGAGATGTCATGCTAGGAGTCTACTACAGGCCACCTAACCAGGTGGAAGAGGTGGATGAGGCTTTTTTTAAGCAACTAACAAAATCATCCAAAGCCCAAGATTTGGTGGTGATGGGGGACTTCAACTATCCGGCTATATGTTGGGAAAATAACACAGCGGGGCACAGACTATCCAACAAATTCCTGGACTGCATTGGAGACAACTTTTTATTTCAGAAGGTTGAAAAAGCTACTAGGGGGGAAGCTGTTCTAGACTTGATTTTAACAAATAGGGAGGAACTCGTTGAGAATTTGAAAGTAGAAGGCAGCCTGGGTGAAAGTGATCATGAAATCATAGAGTTTGCAATTCTAAGGAAGGGTAGAAGGGAGAACAGCAAAATAGAGACAATGGATTTCAGGAAGGCAGATTTTGGTAAGCTCAGAGAGCTGATAGGTAAGGTCCCATGGGAATCAAGACTGAGGGGAAAAACAACTGAGGAGAGTTGGCAGTTTTTCAAAGGGACACTATTAAGGGCCCAAAAGCAAGCTATTCCGCTGGTTAGGAAAGATAGAAAATGTGGCAAAAGACCACCTTGGCTTAACCATGAGATCCTGCATGATCTAAAAAATAAAAAGGAGTCATATAAAAAATGGAAACTGGGACAGATTACAAAGGATGAATATAGGCAAACAACACAGGAATGCAGGGGCAAGATTAGAAAGGCAAAGGCACAAAATGAGCTCAAACTAGCTACGGGAATAAAGGGAAACAAGAAGACTTTTTATCAATACATTAGAAGCAAGAGGAAGACCAAAGACAGGGTAGGCCCACTGCTTAGTGAAGAGGGAGAAACAGTAACAGGAAACTTGGAAATGGCGGAGATGCTTAATGACTTCTTTGTTTCGGTCTTCACCGAGAAGTCTGAAGGAATGCCTAACATAGTGAATGCTAATGGGAAGGGGGTAGGTTTAGCAGATAAAATTAAAAAAGAACAAGTTAAAAATCACTTAGAAAAGTTAGATGCCTGCAAGTCACCCGGGCCTGATGAAATGCATCCTAGAATACTCAAGGAGCTAATAGAGGAGGTATCTGAGCCTCTAGCTATTATCTTTGGAAAATCATGGGAGACGGGAGAGATTCCAGAAGACTGGAAAAGGGCAAATATAGTGCCCATCTATAAAAAGGGAAATAAAAACAACCCAGGAAACTACAGACCCCAGTGAGTTTAACTTCTGTGCCAGGGAAGATAATGGAGCAAGTAATTAAGGAAATCATCTGCAAACACTTGGAAGGTGGTAAGGTGATAGGGAACAGCCAGCATGGATTTGTGAAGAACAAATCATGTCAAACCAATCTGATAGCTTTCTTTGATAGGATAACGAGCCTTGTGGATAAGGGTGAGGCTGTGGATGTGGTATACCTAGACTTTAGTAAGGCATTTGATACGGTCTCGCATGATATTCTTATTGATAAACTAGGCAAATACAATTTAGATGGGGCTACTATAAGGTGGGTGCATAACTGGCTGGATAACCGTACTCAGAGAGTTGTTATTAATAGTTCCCAATCCTGCTGGAAAGCCATAACGAGTGGGGTATCGCAGGGGTCTGTTTTGGGACCGGCACTGTTCAATATCTTCATCAACGACTTAGATATTGGCATAGAAAGTACGCTTATTAAGTTTGCGGATGATACCAAACTGGGAGGGATTGCAACTGCTTTGGAGGACAGGGTCATAATTCAAAATGATCTGGACAAATTGGAGAAATGGTCTGAGTTAAACAGGATGAAGTTTAACAAAGACAAATGCAAAGTGCTCCACTTAGGAAGGAACAATCAGTTTCACACATACAGAATGGGACGAGACTGTCTAGGAAGGAGTACGGCAGAAAGGGATCTAGGGGTTATAGTGGACCACAAGCTAAATATGAGTCAACAGTGTGATGCTGTTGCAAAAAAAGCAAACCTGATTCTGGGATGTATTAACAGGTGTGTTGTGAGCAAGACACGAGAAGTCATTCTTCCGCTCTACTCTGCTCTGGTTAGGCCTCAGCTGGAGTATTGGGTCCAGTTCTGGGCACCGCATTTTTAAAAAGATGTGGAGAAATTGGAAAGGGTCCAGAGAAGAGCAACAAGAATGATTAAAGGTCTTGAGAACATGACCTATGAAGGAAGGCTGAAAGAATTGGCTTTGTTTAGTTTGGAAAAGAGAAGACTGAGAGGAGACATGATAGCAGTTTTCAGGTATTTAAAAGGGTGTCATAAGGAGGAGGGAGAAAACTTGTTCACCTTAGCCTCTAAGGATAGAACCAGAAGCAATGGGTTTAAAGTGCAGCAAGGGAGGTCTAGGTTGGACATTAGGAAAAAGTTCCTAACTGTCAGGGTGGTTAAACACTGGAATAAATTGCCGAGGGAGGTTGTGGAATCTCCATCTCTTGAGATATTTAAGAGTAGGTTAGATAAATGTCTATCAGGGATGGTCTAGATGGTATTTGGTCCTGCCACGCGGGCAGGGGACTGGACTCGATGACCTCTCGAGGTCCCTTCCAGTCCGATAATCTATGAATGTATGAAAAAAACACTGTT
>NW_027058182.1:0-3000 GCF_011386835.1 Chrysemys picta bellii | reverse complement strand
GGGGGACTTGCAGCAGGGAGCAGTCCAGCTCTGTAGGAGAACACACATAACACAAGCAGCACATTGATAGAATTACAGAAACCCCCTCCCAGAAGAGTAACCCGAATAAATGAGCATACCCAAAGTAACGGGCAAATCTGGTAACACAGGAGAGACCCTACAATAACACGCCAGGGCACACGGCAGCACCAGGGTTTACGAGAGACCCTACAATAACACGCCAGGGCACACGGCAGCACCAGGGTTTACGAGAGACCCTACAATAACAAACCAGTGCATGCACCAGCAGCAGCAGCAGCAGAGTACATAAGTAGGGCCCTACCAGCTTCACAGCCGTGAAACACATGTCCCGGACCGTGCAATAGCCCTGATCTCCCCCGTGCTCCTGGGAGCGCCCGGCTCCTCGCTGCAAATCCCGCATTGGCTGGGGTGGGACAGGACTTGTCCTTCCCCTGCATGGCCACTCTCGGGAAAGGTCAGACCCACCTCCGGGTGCCTCTGGCTTGGGACCCCCATGGGTACAACACGTGAAATTTCAGATGTAAACAGCTGAAAACGTGAAACTGACCAATTTTAAAACCTTCTGGCTGTGATCAAAATGGAGTGTGAATTTGGAAGGGCCCAATACCTAAGAGACCCAACAGTAACACTCCAGGGCAAGCAGCAGCTCTGGTGTTTATGAGAGACCCTACAATAACACAGCACTGCATGCAGCACCAGCAGGGTTCCAAGACACCCTACAATAACAAACCAGAGCAAGCAGCAGGTGCAGTGTTTATGAGAGACCCTACAATAACACACCAGCGTGTACAGCTTTCCAGTATCAAATCTCAGTAAACAACAAGCATCACTTAGTGCGAAGTCAGAAGCCCCCCCTCAAACGACCCTAGTGGTTGGCTCTAGGGTGACCAGACAGCAAATGTGAAAAATCGGGATGGGAGTGGGGGGTAATAGGAGTCTATATATGATAAAGAGCAAAAAATCAGGACTGTCCCTATAAAATTGGGACATCTGGTCACCCTAGTTGGCTCTGACCAGCACCCCACAGGTCTCAGCCAGCCCAGCCCTGCTCCCCGAGTCCTCTGGGTCGCTGTTCTCAGCAGACGACGCAGACGGAGCGCCGGGGCCGGTTCATCTCCTGCCTCAGGTTCTGCATCTGCTGCTCCAACCGCGCCGCCTCCCCCCGGAATCCCTCGCGCAGCAGCCGCTCCTGCTCCTGGGGGACAGAGCCGAGGGTTAGCGCCACCGACACAGAGCTGTGGGGATGTGGAGCGGGGGCCAGGGGTCCTGACTCCCACCTCCCCTCCCCGCTCTAACCACCAGACCCCACCCCACTGCCCTCCCAGAGCCAGGAGAGAACCCAGGAGTCCTGGCTCCCAGCCCCAATTAATGCCATGATCCCTTTCCCTGGCACCCGCTGGTATTTCTCCCCCATCTCCCGCTGGTCGGCCAGGAGGCGCTGGTAGCCCCCGGGCACCGAGTAGCTCCCCTCAGAGACCCATTCAGCTCCCAGAGCTGGGGAGAGAACCCAGGGGGCTCCCACCCCCCTGCTCCAGGCAGCCCAGCTCCCCAGGGGCCCGGGGCAGGTACCTGCAGTTTCAGGGCCAGCGCTCTCTCCTGCTCGGCCAGCAGCTGCTTCCTATCCTGCTCCATCTTGGCCGTCAGCTGCTGGACGTGCTCCTGGTGGCTGCGCGTCTGGTCCTGCAGCAGCTGCTCCGTCTTGGCCTGCATCTCCTGGCTCAGCTGGGCCTCCCGCTCGGCCGCCTCGGCCCGCGCCCGCTCCGCTGGGGGGGGGGGGGGCACATGGTCAGGGCCAGGGGCTCGGGGTGTAGAGCCCTGGCCCGGGGTCACTGGGTCATCGGCAACCAGGAGTCACCAGATCTATGGAGCCAGAGCCCTGGCCCTGGGGTCTCCACGTCCATGGGACCACTAGATCTATGGAGTGCTGGGGTCACCAGACCTGGGAGGCCACAGAGACTGTACCCTGAGGCACCGGATCTATGGGGCTACAGAGCCCTGGCATTGTGGAGTCCAGGAGTCACAGGATCTATAGGGCCGGGAGGGCCAGGGGTCACGGGGACTATGGGGCCATGAGGGCCAGGAGTCACGGGGTCTATGGGGCCATGGTGTTCAGGGCGGTGAGTCTGGGGCCAAGGGATCACCAGATCCATAGGGCCGTGGGGGTCACAGGACTACGGGCCCCAGCTCTGGAGTCACCTTCGATCTCCCTCTGTCTGTCCGTGAGGCTCTGGTCCGTCTGCAGGACGGCCTGGGCCACCGTCTCCTTGGACTTCAGAAACTCCTGCAGCACCTCGGCCGCCTGGGGGCACCGGGGAGAAAGGGGGTGAGCCGGGGCCCTCAGCCCCTCCCACCTGACCACGTGCAGCTGCTCCCCCCCACAGATCGAGGGGCCCACAGCCCGTCCCACCTGCCCCCCCATACATCGAGGGGCACAGCCCCTCCCCCCTGCACCTGCCCCCCACACACACACACACATCAAGGTGCCCACAGCCCCTCCCACCTGCACTTGCCTCCCCACAGACACCTAGGGGGCCCCAGACAAGCCAGAGCCTCCACGCTGCCCTCTCATCCCATCAGCCAAGGACCACAAACCCTCAGCGACACCATCGGTACCTCCCTCCCCAGGGCGCCCGCAGGCTGTGTGTGCAGCTCAGAGCCACGGCCAGAGACAGAACCCAGGAGTCCTGGTTTCCAGCCCCCTGCTCTCACCACCAGAAATCACTGCCCTCCCAGACCTGAGGAGAGAACCCAGGAGTCCTGGCTCCCAGCCCCAGTTGATGCTATTCAGTCAATTCACCATGATCCCTTTCCATGGCACCCGCTGGTATTTCTCCACCATCTCCCGCTGGTCGGCCAGGAAGCGCTGGTAGCCCCCGGGCACCGAGTAGCTCCCCTCGCGGACCCGCTCCTCCAGCTCCTGCGACAGCTCCATGAGCACGGCCTTGCACCGGTACGACGACGCCTGCTCATTCCGGTGGC
>NW_027058181.1:0-3000 GCF_011386835.1 Chrysemys picta bellii | reverse complement strand
AAACACTGAGTGTAGCATTGGGAGCAGCCTCTGATGTTTTACTGTCTAGCCCACTTGCTTCCTAGAATGAGGATGCATTGAGTGGGGTGATCCACAGAGAGTAGCTCAAACCTTCAAAGTGTCAGGCCAGTAGCAGGACATTAGCACTTTAGGGTTTGGTTGAGTGTGGCAGTGATATCACAAAGGCCTTATCCTGGACCTCAGCCTATGGGTCAAAGGTGTTAGGGAGGTGGTTACCTGAGAGAGAGATGCTGACATCAGCCAGGCAGGACAGGAGCGCAGGGCCAGGGAAACCTCAGAGACCCCTTTGGCTTTGCTTTAGCAAGTCTCCTTCTCGAGGTCTCCCTTTTTAGGACTCAGAGAGTATTAGGGTTCAAGTATGTGAGCGCGAGGAGGAACCTCTTTCGAGTTTCTCCTTTTATTGATTTTACTAGAAAACAGACGTGCCTGTTGAGAAGGTAAGAACCTTGGAGAGGTTTTTAACCTGCTCAGTCTGCAGTCTGATCCATCTGGTGCCAGCTGAATTCTAGGCATGGAAAACACTAGTTCAAGGTGGCAGAATTTTATAGCCCACCTGGGATTTTGTGCCGTAGAATCACTGGGGACATTAGGGTTTGTCCTTTTCGTTTTACCTTTTCCTCCATCCCTCCTTGCTTTCTCTTGTTCCCCTCCCACCACCAGGAGTGGTGTGTGTGTGTGTGTGTGTTGCTGGGGGTGCTCTTCACCTCCCCTTGTGGGAAGTTGACACTGCAAGGGCTGTGCCTCTGTGGACATCAGCAACTCCCACTCCCTGCTGCAGGTACTGCTCTGGCTCACTGTAAATGGGGTGCTAGTGGAAGGGGAAATGGAACCCCCTGGCACTCACTAAAAGGGAAAGTGGTGGATTCTCCATCTCTTGATGTCATTGAATGAAGACTAGATGCCTTTCTGGAATGTGTGTGCCCAAAGAGTAACTATTGTACTATACAGGAAGCCTATGATATGCAGGGGCTTAGATGAGATGCTCTAAAGGTCTCTTGTGGCCATAAAGTCTACTAATTTTGGAAACACTGAGTGTAGCATTGGGAGCAGCCTCTGATGTTTTACTGTCTAGCCCACTTGCTTCCTAGAATGAAGACGCATTGAGTGGGGTGATCCACAGAGAGTAGCTCAAACCTTCATAGTGTCAGGCCAGCAGCAGGACATTAGCACTTAAGGGTTTGATTGGTGGCAGTGATATCACAAAGGTCTTTTGCAGGACCTCAGCATATTGGTCAAAGGTGTTAGGGAGGTGGTAACCTCAGAGAGAGATGCTGCCATCAGCGAGGCAGGACAGGGGCGCATGGCCAGGGAAAC
Organism: Chrysemys picta bellii; assembly: GCF_011386835.1. Lineage (NCBI taxonomy): Eukaryota > Metazoa > Chordata > Testudines > Emydidae > Chrysemys > Chrysemys picta. Next base: position 1,665 of record NW_027058181.1, on the reverse strand, counting down.
CTCAGAGACCCCTGTGGCTTTGCTTCAGCAAGTCTCCTTCTCGAGGTTTCTCTTGAGGACTGAGAGAGTATTAGGATTCACGTATTTGAGTGAGAGCAGGAGCCTCTTTCGAGTTGTCTCCTTTCCTTTTACTGATTTTACTAGAAAACAGACATCCCTGTTTAGAAAGTAAGAACCTCCAAGAGGTTTTGGAACCTGCTCAGTCTGATCCATCTGGTGCCAGCTGAATTCTAGGCATGGAAAACACTAGTTCAAGGTGGCAGAATTTTAATCCCTCCCTGTAATTTTGTCTGGTAGAATCACTGGGGACATTAGGGTTTGTCCTTTTCGTTTTACCTTTTCCTCCATCCCTCCTTCCTTTCTCTTTATCTCTTACTTCTTTTGTCCTTTCTCTTGTTCCCCTCCCACCACCAGGAGTGGTATATATATGTGTGTGTGTGTGTGTGTGTGTGTGTGTGTGTGTGTGTGTTGCTGGGGGTGCTCTTCACCTCCCCTTGTTGGGAGTTGATCGAAAACTTTATGGTTGAAATAGTGCTTGGACTCCACTGACACTAGATGCTGCCATCGTGTGGTTTAGCATTAGTGTCTGGGATGACTTGGGGCAAGATCTCAACCTCCCCGCAACCCACTTCACTGCTGCCAGAATCCCACCTGCCCCCCCTGCTAGAGCCGCCTCCCTGCCCAACCTGGGTGGGGGTGGAGAAGAGGGTTCTGATAACTTGAGCTGTGGTTTGGAGGTGGAACAGCTGTCAAGGGCACTGAGGGGGAGGTAGCAGGAGCTCACCCTACAAGGACGGGGGTTGGCACTGGAGATTACTAGAAAGGAGAAGACGACTCCATTCTGGGGTTCAGGAGGTGAATTCATCCCTCAGTGGTGGGTGCTGGGTGTAAATACTGCTGGTTCCAGGTGTCCTTAATTGCCCCTGATTCCTCGGGGCATTTGAGTCTCTGACAGGTTCTCGTTCCCTTGCAGGAGGAGGATGTCACGGCCAAAGGGATGCACCAGCTCCGCATCATCCGGCACTTACGCCATGTGCCTGAGACACTGCAGGGGCTGTTCCTCTGAGGCCTTAGCAACTCCCTCTCCCGGCTGCAGGTACTGCTCTGTCTCACTGTAAATGGGGAGCTAGTGGAAGGGGAAATGGAGCCCCCTGGCACTCACTAAAAGGGAAAGTGGTGGATTCTCCAACTCTTGATGTCATTGATTGAAGACTAGATGCCTTTCTGGAATGTGTGTGCCCAAAAAGTAACTATTGTACTATACTGGAAGCCTATGATATGGAGGGGGTTAGATGAGATGCTGTAAAGGTCTCTTCTGGCCAGAAAGTCCCCTACTTTTGGAAACAATGAGTGTAGTATTGGGAGCAGCCTCTGATGTTTTACTGTCTAGCTAGCTTGCTTCCTAGAATGAAGACGAATTTTGTGGTGTGATCCACAGAGCGTAGCTCAAACCTTCAAAGTGTCAGACCAACAGCAGGACATGAGCACTTTAGGGTTTGGTTGGGTGTGGCAGTGATATCACAAAGGCTTTTTCAAGGACCTCAGCGTACTGGTCAAAGGTGTTAGGGAGGTGGTGACCTCAGAGAGAGATGCTGTCTTAAGCCAGGGAGGACAGGGGCTTACGACCAGGGAAACCTCAGAGACCCCTGTGGCTTTGCTTCAGCA
>NW_027058180.1:0-3000 GCF_011386835.1 Chrysemys picta bellii | reverse complement strand
CTGTCTCCTGCGTCTCACTGCTGACTAGCTGCAGCCCCAGTGCTCAGAATGAAGCCGTGTTCTCAGGGACTGTACAGACTCTAGACTAGTTTTCAGTTGCCTGCTAAATGCTTCAGCCATGCCACCTTTTCACTTAGCTATCTCCTGAATAGTGGTGACTGGGAATGGGGGGGGGGGGGGGGGAGGGGAGTGTAGCAGATGCCAATTTGAGGTGAATAGTCTCTTGGCCAGATTCTACTGGGTTTATGGGGCTTTGTGCTATGGACTGGAGTAAAGTGGCTGGTGAATAACCAGGAATCTGGTTAATAATTGTTCTCTAAATTCAGCTTTCTTCTTTCTCTCTCTGTGAATTATCACTAATTCAAAATAGCAGTGTGCAAGTTGACTGGAGAATGGTAATAGCATAATCTCTTGTTAGAACATTGTGAACCCTGCGACCTGATTAGTAATTTGATATGTCGGGTGGTGCCTTTTTTTATGTGTTCCCTCCCCCGCTGTTAGAACCTGGCTATGCCACTGGGGAGGAGGGCTTCCTAGACCTGAGCAGCTGGGGCTTGGGTGAATTTTGTGACACCTCCCCCCACAGCCACCACCCTGCAGTCCCCACTCCTGCCCCACACTGGGCAAGGGGCAGCCCCATCCCCAGTGAGGCTATGGTGAGGCCACACGTGATGGCAACCTCCCCCCAGTACCCACCATAGGGGAGGCAAGTGGACTTTCTGGACCTGAGAGAGGCCCTAGGAGCATGTGCAGTAACCGTGGTGCAGAGTGACTGTGCTGCGGGGGAAGAGGAGGGGTCCCTCCCCTGGAGCTTGCTGCTGCCAGTGTGTGTGGGGGGGGGGGGGAGGTCCTCTCTGGCCCTGGCCCTAGGGCAGCCTGTCTGCACCCCAAGTTCCTTATCCCCAGCCCTGCCCCACCCCAGAGCCTGCACCCCCAGCACCCCAACCCTGAGCACCCTCCTGCACTGTGAACCCCTCATCCCCAGCCCCACGCCAGAGCCCTCACCTGAGGGGAAAAACACACAACTTAAAGTTGGTGGTCAGTTTGGAGTATCATTCTGTTTAGCACAATACTTGATTATTTTACACCCTTTAAAGTATGTAACTAGTCGTATACAGGTGTTATGAAGTGGGAATGTTCTTAATATTTTCTCTGAATACGGTGTGAGTGCCTCAGTTTCCCCTATGCATTTCTTAAGGATCTAGATGGTGGGGTAAGGGGGTGGGATTGTTGTAGAGCCCTAGAGGGCCAGCGTGATGGTGTCTGCACAGAGACTGGCCGAAACCCTGTCTCCGGACAACTAATGGCCTGGGCCGCTCTACTGCAAGGTGCCAACTGAAGGTGTTGGAGAACAGAGATCAGGTGGCCTCCTAATGCCTGGAAAAGAGACAAAGGCCAGAGGAGGGAGTGTTAGTGCCTGTGCGGACTTCCGGGAAGCACATGGTGTGGAAGGGGATGCTGGGATGCTCCTGGAACCACTCCTTCAAAGCCAGTCAGGACTCTGGGGGAGCCTCCTCTCTCTGAGCATACTGTCTCCAGGGCAAGAAGCTTACACCTTCCTGGGTCTGACCTCGGAGCATTCAGCATGCCCTTCCACACCGTGCGCTTCCCGCAGCGAGTCCGCCCAGGCAGAGTCCTGGGGCAGCCAGAGGGCCCTGCACCCCAACTCTGCAGTCAGACGTGACTCTCAGCCAGCCGGGAAAACAGAAGGTTTATTAGACGACAGGAACACCGTCTAAACCAGAACTTATAGATACAGAAAACAGGACCCCTCAGTCAGGTCCATCTTGGAGGGTGGGAGCCCAGACCCAAGTTCTGGGCCTCTCCCCATTTCCCGAGCCAGCTCCAAACTGACACTCCCTCCTCTGGCCTTTGTGCCTCTTCCGGACAAGGAGGCCACCTGATCTCTTTGTCCCAAACACCTGCAGTTGGCACCTTGCAGGGGAAACTGAGGCACCCACACACTATTCAGAGAAAACATTAAGAACATTCCCACTTCATCACAACAGGTGCAACAAAGTATAGTACTGTATATTGAAACAAGCAAGTGCTGCTTCTGACTTTCCACTTTTAATTGACCCTTGTAATCTTGTGGCACCGATGTGTTGTAGCTTCATTTTATCCCAGCAACAAATTCTTGATTTGTAGGACCACTAATAATCAACAATGGATTTTTCTGATAGTGATATTGTGCAATAAAGAGAAACATTTCACTTAAATGTTTACGACTTCCAGTCCATGTTTACACTATTTAATAAAATATATATTGGCTTACAAGGCGGGAGCGGGGGGGGGGGGCACCACCATGTTGGGCACCACCAAAAATTATACAAACCTGCCGCCTATGCTTCCCCCAGCCCCTGTTCAGTGACTTGTCTGTCACACGAGGGACTTCAGCACTTATGAACTTAGCCCTTCCCTGTGTGGTGAGTGATAACTTCTACAGCATCATTGCCCCCAGTTTGTGGACGGGGAGAGAGGCACAAAGAGAGCCCAGTGATTTGCCATGGAAGCAGCAAATACAGGGATAGAACCAGTGATGAGCTGCCAAAATATTAACAATAGGTTCCCTCCTCCTCACCCCACGAGGGGGTCGTGCCCCACCCCAGACTCCTGCCCCATCCAATCCCCCATGTTCCTTGAGCCCCCCCCCCCCCGGACCCCTGCCCCATCCACCCCTCTTCCCTGTCCCTTGACTGCCCCCTCCCTCCCCATCCAACCCCTCCTTGCATTCCTGATGACCCCCCGGGACCCCTGCCCCATCCAACCGTCCCATCCAACCACCCCTCCTCTCTGTCCCCGACTGCCCCCCACCGCCCCATCCAACCCCTGCTCCTTCCTGACTGCCCCCCGGGACCCTTGCCCCCATTCAATCCCCCTGTTCCCTGCCCTCTGACCACCCCAACTCCTATGCACCCCCCCACAAGCCTCCGAACACCTCTGCCCTCTTTCAACACCCCCTCCCTGCTCCCTTACTGCGCTGCCTGGAGCTGCTCATCC
>NW_027058179.1:0-3000 GCF_011386835.1 Chrysemys picta bellii | reverse complement strand
GCCCTGGAGCGCGTGCCCCCTTGCCTGTTGATGTAATACATTGCGGTGGCATTGTCCGTGAGGACTCTGACCACCTTCCCTTGCAAGTGCTGGTGAAAGGCCAGGCACGCCAGGCACACAGCCCTGAGTTCCCTGACATTTATGTGCAGGGTCAGTTCCTCGGGTGACCACATACCCTGGGTCCTGATGTCCCCCACGTGGGCTCCCCAGCCCAGGTCTGAGGCATCTGACACTAGATCTAGTGAGGGAGAGGGGTCTCAGAAGGGGATACCCCGGAGCATGTTGCTCAGGAGGGACCACCATTGGAGGTCTGCAACCACCATTGGCGGTACCATGACAACCTTGTCCAGGCCGTCCCTGGCCTGGGAATAGCGGGAGGCCAACCAGAGTTGGAGGGTCCTCATCCGGAGCCTGGCATATCGTACCACTGTGGTGCATGCTGCTATGTGGCCGAGGATTTGAAGGCATATCTGAGCCGTGGTTACTGGGAAGGCCGTGACCGAGGCGACGAGGCCTTTGAGCACCTTGAACCTGTCCCTTGGAAGGGAGGCCGTGGCTGCCTGGGAATCCAGCAGCGCTCCTATGAATTCTATGCGCTGGACAGGAACTAACGTGGATTTCTCCTCATTTACCATTAGGCCCAGAGCGGAGCAGGTGCGTAGCAAGAGGGATACTTGCTGCTGCACCTGGGACCAGGACTTACCCTTGAGCAGCCAATCATCCAGGTAGGGAAAGACCTGCAGCCCTCTCCTCCTGAGGTGGGCCGCTACCACCGCCATACATTTGCTGAAGACCCTGGGGGCCATCGAGAGGCCAAAGGGGAGGACCGTAAACTTGTAGTGGTCCTGACCCACCAGGAAACGGAGGAAGCGCCTGTGACCTTTGAAAATGTGGATGTGGAAGTATCAGAAGGGTAGCCGTGTTAGTCTGAATCTGTAAAAAGCAACAGAGGGTCCTGTGGCACCTTTGAGACTAACAGAAGTACTGGGAGCATAAGCTTTCGTGGGTAAGAACCTCACTTCTTCAGATGCAAGATGTGGAAGTAGGCATCCTGGAGGTCCAGCGCTGCAAACCAATCCCCCGGGTCTAGGGAGGGAATAATAGAGGCTAGGGACACCATGCGGAATTTGCAGCGTACCACAAAGGGGCACGAGCTGGTTGAGCTTCCGCAGATCGAGGATGGGCCGAAGCCCACCCTTTGCCTTCGGGATGAGGAAATACCTGGAATAAAACCTCTTGCCCCGGAATTCCCAAGGTACCCTCTCCACAGCTCCCAGGGAGAGGAAGCGCTGTACCTCCTGACCTAGGAGGAGCGCATGTTCCAGATCCTCCGCCGACTCCCTGGCTGGAGGGCAATTGGGAGGGGGCGAAACAAACTGCAACCTGTACCCCAGGGATATAGTGTTGAGGATCCAGCGGTCCATAGTGATACGGGCCCATTACAAACGGAAGGCAGGTAAACGATTTGCAAACCTGAACTTTATTAACTGGGGGGGGGGGGTTAACCTGGCAACAGGCCTGGTGACTCCCCACAAGCAGTCAAAAACGCCGCTTCCCTGGCCTCCTGGTCTTAGAGGGCCCCGGATGAGGGGCCAAACGGGATTGGCGTTGTGACCGGCGCCTCTGCTCCTGCTCCTTCTTAGGCGGGGGCTCATATCTACCCTGAGCCTGTGGAGCGGAGGTGTGAGGCCTGGGCTTGTCCTTGGCCGGCGGGACGTACAGGCCCAGCGTCTGCAGGGTAGTACAGGAGTCTTTCATCCCATGCAGACGCATATCTGTTTGATCTGCAAACAGGGCCCGACCATCGAACGACAGGTCCTGCATGATCGACTGGGACTCAGCCGATAGGCCAGAGAGCGAAAGCCAGGACGCCCTTCTCGTGGAAATTGCCTTGGCCATCGAACGAGCGGCCGTGTCCGCCGCATCGGAGGCTGCCTGGAGCGCCGCTTTAGCCACCGCCGCACGCTCATCCACAAGGGCCCAGAACTCCTTCCTGCCCTTCTCGTGGAGGGAGGGCTCAAACTTGGGAACGGACCCCCACAGGTTAAAATCATATCTGCTCAAGAGTGCCTGGTGGTTGGCCACTCTGAGCTGAAAGCTCACAGACGAATAAACTTTTCTCCCAAAGGAATCCAGCCTGCAAGCGTCTTTGTCCTTAGGGGTAGGAGCGGGTTGGCCATGTCTCTCTTGGTGGATCACCGACTCCACCACTAGAGAGTTCAAAGTTGGGTGGGAGTATAAGTACTCATGCCCCTTTGTGGGCACAAAGTACTTCCGTTCAGCCTTTCTGGAGATTGGACAGAGAGATGCCGGGGTTTGCCAGAGGCCAGTAAGTAATATTGGCCACCCCCTGATGGAGCGGGAGGGCCACAAGCCCCGCCGTCGAAGACATTAAACAATATGTCCGATGGCTCCTCCATCTCCTCGGCCTGGAGCGGGAGGTTTGATGCCACCCTCCTGAATAGTTCCTGGTGGGCCTTGAAATCCTCCTGAAAGACGAGGTGGTGGCGCCACGGAGTCGTCCGGCGCCGAGGAGGTCGGTGCCGCAGTGTCGTCTGCACCCGGCTGTACTGAAAGCTCGACGTCCTGACCCGGGGCCCGAGTCAGTGCTGGAGGGTCAGTGCCCACTGCCTCATTGTGGTGCCGAGGTGGCAACATCGGCTGGGCCTGGGATGCTCCCACCACGAAGCGGGGTCCTGGAGGTGCCAGTGCCTGGGCCCCCGGTGCCCACTGGCACCACTGTCCCTGCCAGGGAACGGCCTGACCCTGGTACGCGAGGTGGCCCGGAAGGGCCGACTGGTCCTGCGGCACCGAGCGGCTCACCGAGGGGCAGCTGAGTGCCGAAGCCGAAGTCCGGGATGAGCGGACGGTGCTGTACGAATGGCTGGAGCGGTTCCGTACATGACATATCCAGTCCCTGGAGGAGGACAGGTAGGAGTCGGGGGTGCTGTCCCTGTGGTGCCTCCGGCACCCAAGACTACGACGCCTCGGTGCCTGGGA
>NW_027058178.1:0-3000 GCF_011386835.1 Chrysemys picta bellii | reverse complement strand
GGAGTGGACAGTATGAGAGTCCCACTTTGGAAGGTGTCAAAAATGTTTTTCGCATGGACCCTCCATCCTGCAGCCCCTTCCCATGGCCCTTTGTCCCCCAGATTCACACGGACTCCAGCGACAAAATGCCTGAGGGCTGTCCCCTCCCCCAATCCCCAACATGCATCCTTGTGTCCCTTCACCTTGTTTTCATCAACCACATGTTCCCCCCCCCCCCCCCCCATGTCCCTACATCCCTAGGTTGGGTCGGGTCCTTCACTCACCCTCGCTCTGGTTGTAGAGCTGACCCAGGGTGTTCAAACTCTCTTTGAACCATTTCTGATGGCGCTGTGCCCACCAGGTCCTCTCGTCCCAGAACTCTGGACCCTCGTTCTGCGCCATCCACACTGTGCGAGGCTCCGCCTTCTGCATCCCACTGGTGTAGACGTAGATGACCTGATCGTCCACATACACAACACGGCTGTACCAGGGCAGCCCCGGGCTGGGCTCCGACACCACCGTGTCCAATACGCGCCTGGAGTGCAAGCCTGAAAGGGGGGGGGGGAGGGGCGATGGGGGAGTCAGACCCAACAAGACCCTGCCAGGGAGGGTCAGACCAAAGGTCCATCTAGCCCAGTATCCTGTCTTCCGACAGTGACCAATGCCAGGTGCCCCAGAGGGAATGAACAGAACAGGTAATCATCAAGAGATCCACCCCCTGTTGCCCATTCCCAGCTTCTGGCAAACAGAGGCTAGGGACACCATCCCTGCCCATTATGGCTAATAGCCACTGATGGACCTATCCTACATGAATTTAGCTAGTTCTTTTTTGAATCATGTTATAGTCTTGACCTTCACAACATCTTCTGGCAAGGAGTTTCACAGGCTGACTGTGCGTTGTGTGAAGAAATACTTCCTTTTGTTTGTTTTAGACCTGCTGCCTATTAATTTCCTTGGGTGACCCCTAGTTCTTGTGTTACGTGAAGGGATAAATAACACTTCGGTATTCACTTTCTCCATACCAGTCATGAAGACGACTATGATTTTGTCATGGATATTTTTAGCAGAAGTCCTGGACAGGTCATAGGCAACAAAGAAAAGCTCACAGAAGCCCGTGACCTATCCATGACTTTTACTAAAAATATCCAAGGCAAAATGGGGAGCTCAGCTGTGTGACCCACACACCGCCTGCAGGGGCTAGGCAACTGCGGGCCACTCAGAGCTCCAGGTCCCCCTGCCGCCCACGGCAACTGGGAGTGGTTGCTTCCCCCACAGCCCACGGAGCCTCCCCCGCCGCTCCTGGCTCCTACAGGTGGCAGGGGGACCCCACAGCTTCCGGCCGCCACGGGCTGAAGTCATGGAGTTTGCTGGAAGTCACAGATTCCGTGATTTCCACGACCTCTGTGGAAAAAAAAACATAGCCTTAGTCTTCTCCATCTACACCTTATCTCTGGGCAAAGTCATCTACAAACACAAATTCAACTACCATCTCTGTGCTGATGACTCACAGATCTACCTATCCACTCCAGACTTGTCTCTTTCTGCCCAAACTACTATCTTGGCCTGTCTCTCTGATGGCTCCTTGTGGCTGTCTCGTCATCAGCTCAAGCTCGATGTGGTTAAAACAGAGTTCCCAATCTTCCCCCCAAGACTTCCCTGCTACCTCCTTTGTCAGTCACTGTGGATAATGCCACCATCCTGTCACTCAGGTCCGTAACCTGGACGTCATCTTTGACTCGGACCTCTCTCTAGGTCCTCACATCCAGGTTATGTCTAAATCTTGCTGACTCTTTCTGCAGAACCTCTCTAAGATGTGGCCTTTCCTGTCCAGCCCCACAGCAAAACTCTGCTCCAGGCTCTCAGCATCTCGTGTCTCGACTACTGCAACATTCTTTTCTCTGGCCTTGACAAATGCAGGCTCATCCCGCTTAGATCCATTCAGAAGATGCTGAAAAGATCATTTCCTATCCCGTTGATCAGACCGTGCCACCTCTCTCTTTGCCTCCCTCCATTGGCTCCTCCTCCTCCATGGCATCAAATATAAACTGCCTGATTTCAGCTGTGAGGCCCTTCACAGCCTAACCCCACCTGACCTGTCATCTCTCATTTGCTACCAAAATGTGGACTCCCACCTCTGATCTGCACACGATTCCAGCCTCCATCACCCACTTTTTACATATTCAAAAGACCCCTTTTTGTCCCATGCTGCCCCTCATGCCTGGGAGGAGCTCCTGGTAAATGTCTGCGAAACTACCTCATCCTCCAAAACCCTCCTCAATGCCCTCCTTTGCCAGGGTGCCTAAAAACTTAGATAACCGTTAAGCCTTTGGTGCTCTGAGACCACAGCCTGTCACGCTGGCCAGTGCTGTCTACTTATGATCCCCCATCTGTCTATATCCATCTGTTGTTTCCTGTCTTATACTCAGATGGGACCATATTTTGTTTTGTATCTGTACAGCACCTGGCACAGGAGGGTCCAAGACCATGACTGAGGCGCCTGGTGCTGCCACAAAACAATAATAAATAATGATGACGACGACAGCAGGGCAGGGAGCTTTACTTTTTAAATTGGCTTGCTCTTCCCACTAGAAATCCCCGTCCTGTTGGCCCTGTTTTTCGTGAAAGACTCTATGGACAGTTGGAGAACTTGAGGGGTGGACGTGTAACCCGAGAAAACGAGAGGGGAAGGAATTATTATTTCATGTTGTGGTAGCACATTCTAGCTTTAATCATGCTGGGGCTCCATTGTACTGGGTGTTGTAAAGACAGAGCAAGTGACAGTCCCTGCTCCGAACCAATTACACTCATTGTAATTGCAATTTTGGTTGGACATATTCGTGGATGTTTCATCACATGACATAATCTTTAATTAAAGATTAATCTTTAATTCCTGGAGACTCCAGGACAATCCTAGAAGGTTGGAAACCCTATGCTGATGCCACCTCTACCCAGTTTTTGTTCTGCTTTTAACTATTTACGTTTCCTTGTTTGTTTCTTTTTACCAGAATAGTTAAATACACC
>NW_027058177.1:0-3000 GCF_011386835.1 Chrysemys picta bellii | reverse complement strand
CCCTAGTGCAAGTGCAGTTCTATTGGTACAGCCATGCTTTACACCAGTATAGCTTATTACTGTAAATGCAGGGGAACAATCTGTACCAGTGTAACCAGGGCTTAAATTCAGCCGGAGTTGTCCAAAGCGGAGCACAGGTAAATATTTTCAGACCTCAACTCCAGCCTGATGCTGTTGAATGGGGGGACAGAGGGGTGAACCACGGGGGACTCCAGGAAATACTCAATGGCAATTTAAGCCTTGAGTATAACTGTGTCCACACTAAGGCTATGTCTGCACTGCACTTTAGTTGGTAAAACAGGGGTGTGAAAAAAACACCCCGACCAACAAAAGTGCTACCAATGAAAAGTGCTGGTGTGGACAGCGCTTAGTCGACACAACTATCACCTCTTGTTGGGGGTGGTTTTATTTTGTCAGCGGGAGAGCTCTCTCCTGCCGACAAAGAGGGGCTATGCTGAGTGCCTTACAGCTGTCAGATGAGCAGTGTAGACATAGCCTAAGTGGTGATTTAGGCTAAGTCTACACTAGACAGTTCAAAGTGCTGCCACAGGAGCGCTCCCACGGCAGTGCTTTGACCTGACAGCGTGGTCACCCGTGAGCACTGGGGAGAGAGCTCTCCTGGTAAACCAGGTCGACAAGGGGAATGGCTCCGAGGGCTGGGAGCCTGTCTACGCTAGCGCTTTACAGCGCTGAAACTTGCTGCGCTCAGGGGAGTGATTTTTCATACCCCTGAGCCAGCAAGTTACTGCGCTGTGAATTGCCAATGTAGACAAGCCCTTAGCTACGATGGTTTCAAATTGTGTAAATGTGGTACAAACACTGCATGTAGACCAGCCCTCAAAAGTTTATTCCACCTGTTTAAACTTCATTGTTACCTTGGCCTTCTCTACACACAAATTCACACCAGTTTAAATTAAGGTGTGAGTTAAACTGGTTTAGTTAAACCAGTGCAAGAGGCTCTGTGGACACTCGTTTTCCAGTTTAAGAATGGCTTTTTTCTGTTTACCTTAAGTCGGTTAGGCCTTGTCATGGAGAGTTACACCAGTATAACTAAACATAAGTGATTCATTTAAACTGTACAAAGCCCCACGTGGATACTCATATTCCGATGTAAGAGAAGCTTTTTTCAGTTCAGGTTAAGTTGCTGGGAAATCAGTTTAACCTAAACTGAAAAAAGGCCACACTTATGCTGAAATAAAAGGGTTCACAAAGGGGTTTGCACTCATTTAACTAAACCAGTTTAATTAAACCGGAGCAAAAATGTGTGTAGCAAAGCCCTATTTAAACCAAGCACCTGTTGAGCAGAAGAAAAAAAGCTGTCCTCGGTAAAGACTCAATACCCCGTGGCCCTTCATTTGAGGACTGAGAATTCCCACTGCAAGTCTCCGGTACTCCAAGGAGACCTCCAGCAAAACAGGCAAACGAGACAAAATAAAACAAGGAAGGGAAAAAACCCTTTCTAGTCTTTGCTATCCCTTAGGAAGCAACAGAAATGGACACCCTATTTCTCCCTTGTCAGGTCACCTTTAATTTAATGAGCACAGAGGATTTTTCTTTCAACAAAGGCCCAGCCAGGCACCAATGGGAACTGGTGCTGGATGTAACGCATTAAAAAAGCCAAACCAGACAGTGGGAATGTGAGCTTGGCCCAGGCCTTCTCTGATCATCATCAACATCCCTCTCTGCCCACGCACACACACTCCTGTAGGTCCCAGGCCAAAGCTCTGCACCACTGGAGTTACACCGGGACTGGGAGTGAACCCGAAATGAGGGCCTCCTGTCTCGTTGCTGCAGGGATAACCCGGCACATACACCCCCTCACTTCCCTGCTTTCGTTCCTGGCCCCTGACTCAACCCCGCAGGGCCAGGCTGCACTGGGCCTAACCCTGTTTACGTCAGACCAAGCCTGCTACTTAGGTGACACGAGGGCAACAATGTGCCTGAGACCACTTCAAACAAACCCCCAAGGCCAACCCACAGCTTCACACAGCTGGATAAGGGCTGCTGAGCTCCCCGGGGTCTGAGCTGCTGCCACACGGCAAACTCTGGGCCAAGATTGGGGCCATGGAAGATTCAAGTCCATGCTAGGAAAAGCAGGATGTGCCTGTGCCTGCCCCTCGCCACCTTACTGGCACCTGAAGCTCTTTATCCGGCAGTCACAGGAGATCCCAACAGCACAAACACAGCAGCTGTTCTGTGCTCTGCAACGGTAGCTTCACCCAAACTGAGACCTGATTAATGCAAAGATCCTTGGGCTCTAACCTCTTCCCTTGCCCTGGATGCACAGTCAGAGACCGGACAGATCCCCTCCCTAAGCTGACACCTCTAATTAGACTTGCCTCCATTACAGACAGGACCGACGAGAGGGGGGGAAGCCGGTACAAATTACCGGGGTCCAGAAGGGGGCCCGGCTTACCCCCCCTCTCGTTGGCCCTGTCTAGCTGGTCCGCCCTTGCTGGGGGGCCCGAAAATTTTTTTTTCCCGGGGCCCGAACCTGCTCTCGGCGGCCCTGATTACAGACATGTCCCAGCACTGACCATGGGGTCACTGGACTGGTGCTGACAGAGCCTAGCTGTATGTAGCCAAGTACAAGCCACACTCAGGAGTTCCAGGCACTGAGGTTAAACCCAGCGTGAAGAACTTTCTGGGAGCCATTAAAGGTCAGAATGTTCCAAGAAGTCTTTTCCCTTCATTTAACCCTGGTCTATCTGGGAGGGTGATTTACTCCCTTTCACTAACCATCAGCAAAACAGGAATCCTGTCTGAAAGCCCCGCACTGCCCTGAGACGCTGGTAATGAAACAGCCTGGGCAGCGCTTGGAATAGGGTAACCAGATAGCAAGTGTGAAAAATCGGGACAGGGGTGGGGGGTAATAGGAGCCTATATAAGAAAAAACCCCAAATATCAGGACTATCCCTATAAAATCAGGACATCTAGTCACCCTAACCGGGAACCAGGGATTTCCCCACAACCTGAGCACCTCAACGGACTGTGACAGGC
>NW_027058176.1:0-3000 GCF_011386835.1 Chrysemys picta bellii | reverse complement strand
CCGATACCGGTCTAGGCACTTAGGCGGCCCTTATCACCATAGTACCCGAGTGTAGAGCCCTGCCAATCTGCTGATATCTGCATACCATGTTTGCGGATTGTGGATTGGATGTGGATACAAATTTTGTATCCATGCAGGGCTCTATCTGAGCACCTCACAGTCATCAATAGATTTTATCCTCACAACACCCCTGTGAGGTAGGAAAGTATTATCCTCATTGCACAGATGGGGAACTGAGAATGGAGAGGCTAAGGGGGGATATTTGCAAAGGCCTGAATCAGGTATGTACCCAACTCCCAGTGACTTTCAATGGGCATTCGGTGCCTAACTGTCCTCTGTGCCTTTGGAAATCTCTCCCAAGTAAGCACAAAGAAAGTATGTGGCTGACCCAAACACACATCTCCTGAGTCGCAGTCCAGTGCCGAGTCCACTAGACAATACTTCCTCCCATTTTTTGATTTCAGGATTTGGATAATCTTGTCACTTTCCCAGTTGTCCAAGTCTTCCGGGCCGGGAGAGATCTAAGGTCCCCATCCTCCGAGGGTCCACTACATGGACAGAGCAGTGTGATTGTATGGAGACCCAGTAGAGTCATGGGAGTTCTGCACTGCGGTCCACCTGAGCAGAGGTTATTGCAAGATGAGGACCCAGGCATTGTAAATGCCAAAAGGGAATTCACTAAAAGAAATAGTTTAATGAGGTTATTAATAAATAACTACTTGGTTCCATTCCATTACACGCTCCTGGTATCCTTCTTCTTGGGGAAGAAGACAACCTGGGGAACTATAGACCAGTCAGCCTAATTTCAATACCTGGAAAGATACTCGAACCATCAATATTAAAATAGCCAATTTGTAAGCACCTGAATGATCATTTCAGGGGGAGGAATAGCTCAGTGGTTTGAGCATTGGCCTGCTAAACCTAGGGTTGTGAGCTCAATCCTTGAGGGTGCCACTTAGGAATCTGGGGCAAAATCAGTACTTGGTCCTGCTAGTGAAGGCAGGGGGCTGGACTCAATGACCTTTCAAGGTCCCTTCCCGTTCTAGGAGATAGGATATCACCATTAATTTAATTTTAATTTTTTTTTAATCATAGGGTTCAAAGGAATAGCCAGCATGGATTTTTCAAGAACAAATCATGCCAACCAACCTAATTTCCTTCTTTGACAGGGTTACAAGCCTAGCAGATAGCAAGGAAGTAGTAGACATGATATATGGTTATTTTAGTAAGACTTCTGAGACAGTCCCTTGTGACATTCTCATAAGCAAACTAGGGAAATGTGGTGTAGATGAAATAATATCACATGGGTGCACAGATGATTGAAAGACTGAACTCAGAGCGTAGTTCTTAAGGGTTCACTGGGAAACCAGAGCATATCTAGTGGGATCCCACAGGGGTCACTCCTGGGTCCAGTATTAGTCAATATTTTCATTACTGACTTGGATAATGGACTGGAAAGCATGTTATAAAATCTGAGAATGACACCAAGCTGAGAGGGACAGAAGCACTTTGGAGGACAGGATTAGAATTCAAAATGACCCTGACAAATTAAAGAATTAGTCTGACCAGTCAGACCAATCAGCTTAATTTTGTTACCTGGAAAGATAATGGAGCAAACAATCAAAAAATCAATTTGTAAGCACCTAGAAGATAGGTGATAAGTAACAGTCAACATGGATTAGTCAAAGAACAAATCATGTTAAACCAACTTAATATCCTCCTTTGACAGGATAACAAGCCTTGTAATATAACTCGCCTTTAGCCCAAGGCTTTTGATACCATCTCACATGACCTGCTCATAAACAAACTAGGGAACTATCGCTTAGATGAACCTACTATAAGGTGGGTGCATAACTGGTTGGAAAAGCCTACTCAAAGAGCCATTATCAACGCTTCACAGTCAAGCTGGAAGGGGATATTAAGTGGGGTCCCACAGGAATCTGTTCAGGTCTACTCAATATCTTCATAAATGATTTGTATAATGGCATGGAGAATACACTTATAAGTCTGCGGATGATACCAAGCTGGGAGGGGTTGCAAGCACTTTAGAAGACAAGATTAGAATTCAAAATGATCTTGACAAACTGGTAAAATGGTCTGAAATAAATGCAATGAAATTCAGTAAGGACAAATGCAAAGTACTACACTTAGGAAGGAATAATCAGTTGCACAAATACATAGTGGGAAATAACCGCCTAGGCAGGAGTACTGCAGAAATGGATCTGGCTGTTAGCATGAATCACAAACTAGACACGAATCACACGGCCCTTCCTGTTTTAATTTCAAACTTACTTCTCCGGGGAAGCTCAGCTCAGACGCAGCATCTAGTTTGTCAATGAAATTCCTGGGCTTTATCCCCATTTATGCTATGACCCCTTCACACTGCTCTGGCAGTATATTGGGGACTAAGTGTCAGTAAATTACACCTGCACCCACTTCAGGGCATTGTACCACCACCAAAATGGTGTAAAGGGGGTTTAGTGTAAAGGAAAATTAAACCCCTTTTGGTTTTTTTGCCCTGTTTTGTATGTCATTTGATCATTAAGACAAAGAGATTGAGGTGGCCAAGATCAGTGTCAGAATGCAATGTATACTTAAAGACACATTTCAGAGTGGTAGCCACGTTAGTCTGTATCAGCAAAAACAATGAGGAGTCCTTGTGGCACCTTAGAGACTAAATTTATTTGGATATAAGCTTTCGTGGTCTAAAACCCACTTCATCAGATGCATGGAGTGGAAAATACATTAGGCAAGTATATATACACAGGTTTCAGAGTAGCAGCCGTGTTAGTCTGTATCCGCAAAAAGAAGAACAGGAGGACTTGTGGCACCTTAGAGACTAACAAATTTGTCCTCCTGTTCTTCTTTTTATATATACACAGTACATGAAAAGACGGGAGTTGCCTTACCAAGTGGGGGGTCAGTGCTAACGAGACAATTCAATTAAAGTGGTATGCCAACATCTTTATGGCTGACTTAGAACAACGCTTCCTCAGCTCT
>NW_027058175.1:0-3000 GCF_011386835.1 Chrysemys picta bellii | reverse complement strand
GCTCTGCCACCGCCCCCGTCCTGAGTGCTTTTTGGCCCACCCCCCCCGGGACTCCTGCCCCATCCAACCCCCCGCGTTCCTTGATGCACCCCCGGGACCCATCCCCATCCACCCCCTTCCCTGTCCCCTGACTGCCCTCCGCCGCCCCATCCAAGTCCTCTCCTGATTCCCCATCCAACCACCCCTTCTCCCTGTCCCCTGACCACCCTTGGAACCCCTGCCCCTGACTGCCTCCCACCGCCCCATCCTACCCCTGCTCCTTCCTGACTGCCCCCCGGGACCCTTGCCCCCATTCAGTCCCCCTGTTCCCTGCCATCTGACTGCCCCGACCTCTATCCAGCCCCCCACCACCCTCCTGAACTCCCCTGCCCTCTATCCAACATCCCCTCCCTGCTCCCTTACCGCGCTGCCTGGAGGTGGCTGGCGGCGCTACAGCCACGCCGCTCGGCTGGAGCCGGGCCACGCTGCCACCGCGCAGTGCCTAGAGCACCGGGTCAGTCTGAGCTTGCAGCCCCCCCGCTTCCCGCCACTCAGCTGTTCGCGCAGGAAGCCTGGGAGGGCTGAGAAGCAAGCGGCGGCTTCGCGCTCAGGCCCAGGGAGGCGGAGCGGAGGTGAGCCAGGGCAGGGAGCGGTTCCCCTGCACGCCCCTCCCCCCGGGTTACCTGCTGTGGCGCGGACGGCTCCCCCCACCCCAGCTCACCTCCGCTCCGTCTCCGCCTCCCTGGGCTTGAGCGCGAAGCCGCGCTTGCTTCTCTGCCCTCCCAGGCTTCCCGCACGAACAGCTGATTCGCGGGAAGCCGGGGGGGAAGGGGGAGAAGCGGGGCGGAGTGTTCAGAGGCGGAGCGGAGGTGAGCTGGGGCCGGGGAGCGGGGCGGAGAGCTGGAGCACCCATGGGGTCGGCTCCTAAGGCGCCACTTTTGGATAATGTGCTCAGGGGGAGCAGCCGCTCCCTCTGCTCCCCCCCAGCTACGGTCCTGGGCACTTCAACTTACCGGTTGTTAAATTTAGAAGCCCTTTTAGAACCGGTCCCGCGCAGGACAACTGGTTCTAAAAGGGCTTCTAAATTTAACAACCGGTTCCCGCAAACTGGTTCCCACTCACCACTGGAGACTCCCCTTGCCGCTCTCTCCCTAGGAGCCAGAGACCTCCCAGAAGGGCTGGTGAGTGTGGCCAGGGAAGAGGGAAGGGTGTGGTGGAGTGAGTGTCTGGGAGGTGTGTGGAGGGCGCTGGGCGGTTGGGGAGGTTTGTGTGTTTTGGGGTGCTAGGCAGTGGGGGCCTGTTGGGGGGTGCTGGGCAGTGAGGGAGATCTGTGTGTGTCAGGGCACTGGGGGTCTGTGTGGGACATTGTTTAGTTGTGGTGGTGGGGCTGTGGGGAAGGGCACTGGGAGGGAGGGAGGAGAAATCTGTGTGTATTGGGAAACTAGCGAGTGGGGGGTTCTATGTGGGGTGCTCATGTGTATTAAGAGTTACCAGCTGGATTGAGGACTGATAGATTTGGACAGAGTTTATATTGAATGGGCAAATGAAAAAGATCGCAGGGAAAAACAGTAAGGTTAGTTTAGCAGTCTTTGACATTTCGACCAATAAGGAAATTAAAATGCATTTGTAATTACATATCATATTCTTGGCTGTTTTTCGTTTTTTACTTATGATGTCTCTATCTGAAAACCCATATAAATTGACACAAATTGCAAATTAAAACTTTTTAAATGTATAAGCGTTTTACTCACTTGGGCGCATTTGCCTCATGGCACACAAATTTGAACTCTGCTTCAAAAATTTGCACAGAAGAAATTTTTCTTTTACCTTAATTATACTATCTTAGGAGCCCGGTTTAACATAGTACCAAGGTTCAATACAAAGTCATATAAAAGTTATACAAAAATGCATAATGCAGAGATTTATCTACAACTGCATTGATTGACTGCTGTGTGCAGTAATATAGTGACCCCTGGACCTACAGGCTTCCACACACCGTCAGTGCCTTGCTAGTGTGCCATGCGCCGTGAGATATCTCTTCTCTTTGTGTGTGACTGTGAGTGTTTCCCTTGTGTGTGAATTTATTCAACAAAATCTTGTTTTCAACACTGAATGGACGAATAAATACTTATGTACTATTTCCAAAGACAAAATACTGTGCCTCGTGTGTCGCGAAACATTAGCCGTTCCGAAAGAATACAACCTTCGGTGGCACTTAGAAACTAAGCATCCCAATCTCGCCAAATTGAGCCCAAATGAAAAAATAATTAAAGCAGCCAGTTTAGCGAAAAACCTTAGTAGAGAACAGCAAATTTTCAAGGCACTGACGGTGTGTGGTACTATGTTATAGTTTGCAGTCTTTTTCATTTGCCCATTTCATTTCGCTAGTTTCCCAATACACACAGATTTCTCCTCCATCCCTCCCAGGGCCCTTCCCCACAGCCCCACCACCACAACTAAACAATGCCCCACACAGACCCCCAGTGTCCTGACACACACAGATCTTTGAGTGGGAGTTCCATTGGAGGAGAAGGTACCTGTATTTGCGTCTGTCTTTGTATTGCTTGTATGTGTAGAGGCCTGTAGGGGCATCGTGCTGGGCGGGCAGCTGAGCCCTGATTGGGGGCGGAGCTTGGCTGAGGAGAGGGCCTATAAAAGCGGTCTATAGCACACCCCAAGCCTGGATATGGACAGAGAACTCATTAACGTTTTTAGAGAAGTAAATACTAATAGGAACTGTGTAATCATGGGAGACTTTAACTTCCCAGATATAGATTGGGGAACAAATGCTAGTAACAATAATAGGGCTCAGATTTTCCTAGACGTAATAGTTGATGAATTCCTTCATCAAGTAGAAGCTGAACCAACGAGGGGGGATGCCATTTTAGATTTGGTGCTGGTGAATAGTGAGGACCTCGTTGAGGAAATGGTTGTAGGGGACAACCTTGGCTCAAGTGATCATGAGCTAATTCCATTTAAACTAAATGGAAAGATTAACAAAATTAAATCGGAGACTAAGGT
>NW_027058174.1:0-3000 GCF_011386835.1 Chrysemys picta bellii | reverse complement strand
GGACAAGATACTTCCAAATCTTGGTGAGGGGAAGGCTTTTGTTTGTGCTCTTTGTTTGGGTTGTTGTTCGCTCTTGGGACTGAGAGGGACCAGACATCAATCCAGGTTCTCCACATCTTTCTAAACAAGTCTCTCCTATTTCAAATTTGTAAGTAAATAGCCAGGCAAGACGTGTTAGTTTTCCTTTGTTTTCTCAACTTGTAAATGTACCTTTTACTAGAGTGTTTATCTTTGTTTGCTGTACTTTGAACCTGAGGCTAGAGGGAGGTCCTCTGAGCTCTTTAAGTTTGATTACCCTGTAAAGTATTTTTCCATACTAATTTTACAGAAATAATTTTTACCTTTTACTTTAATTAAAAGCCTTCTTTTTAAGAACCTGATTGATTTTTCCTTGTTTTTAAATCCAAGGGGGTTGGATCTGTATTCACCAGAAGTTGGTGAAAGGAAGGGCGGGGGGTTAATTTCTCCTTGTTTTAAGATCCCAGGGGGGTTTAATCTGTATTCACCAGGGGTTGGTGAAAGGAGGGAGGGGGGATGGTTAATTTCTCCTTGTTTTAAGATCTCAGGGGGGTTGAAACTGTATTCACCAGGAGTTGGTGGGAGAAGGAGGGGGAATGGTTCATTTCTCCCTGCTTTAAGATCCAAGGGGTTTGGATCTGTATTCACCAGGGAATTGGTGAAGAGTTTCTCAAGGCTTCCCAGGGAAGGGAATCCATTTGGGAATGGTGGCAGCGGACCAGATCTAAGCTGGTAGTTAAGCTTAGAAGTCTTCATGCAGGCCCCCACATTTGTACCCTAAAGTTCAAAGTGGGGAAGCAGCCTTAACAGCATCACACGTACATACAAGGTGGAGCGCTCAGCCCCGAGTCCCAGCTATTCCCTACCTCCTGGAACAGAGGGGTCCTGTCCCCACTGGCCTATAAACAGCCCCACTGTGTAACCCAGAGGTGGCTGCATCTTAGCACCAAGACACCAGCGGTCACTGCTCTAGTGGAGATGGTACACACAGGCCACTGCCCCACGTGGCTACCAGAGGTCACAGACTGGGCACTGGTTGGGGGGATACACGCAGGGCACTGCTGCACCTGGCCACCAGGGGTCACTGCTGCAATGGTGGTGGTAGGGGAATGAAACAGGCCACTGCCTGAAGTGGCCACTACCACAATGGTGTGTGTGTGTGGGGGGAGGGAGATACCAATAGGGCACTGCCACACCAGGCCACCACCAGGAGGTCACTGCTCCAATCACTAGAAATACACATCGGGTAGTGCCCCAACTGGCCAACAGGGGGGCACTGTGTCAGACAGAGAGAGAGAGGGAGGGGGATGTGTGTGTGGAGAGAAGAGGAAATCAAAGGCCACTGCCTCACGTAGCCCCCAGGGTCACTACCCAAATAGGGGACACACACACACACACACACACACACACACACACACACACACAGGGCACTGCCCCAGCTGGCCAGCAGGGGTCACTGCCCCAGTTGGGGGATACACATCCCACGGGGATGCAGGGATCAGTGCCTGCCATACCTGGCACAGAGGGTGAGGGGGGGCTACAAACAGGGCACTGCCCCACATGGCCAACAGGGCACATCCCTAGTGGGGAGTGACGCACACCAGGAGCAGGGCTCACGGCCACAATGGGGTTGGAAGATACACAGGCACTGCCTGACACCCAGGCCCCTGCCCCCTTGGGGGAAGTGAAGAACATACCTAGGGCACCGACTCCTCTGGCTACCAGTGGCCACTGCCCCAGTGCAAGGGCTGGGGTGTGTAAATACACACAGGGGATGGCCCCGCCTGGGCAACACGCTTCACTGAGATGAGTGTGGGATACGCAGAGGGCACTGCCCCAACGGCTGATATACATACAGGGCCCTGCCTCACCCAGCCACCAACCGTCAAAGGCGCAATGGTAGTGGTGCGGTCACATAGGCAACTGCCATCCGTGGCCAGCAGGGGTCGCTGCAGCAACAATAGGGGGAATACATGCCAGGCATTGCCGCACCTGGCCACCAGGGGTCACTGCTCCAACAAGAAGGCACTGACAGGGCACTCCCGTGCCTGGCCAGCAGGGATCACTATCACAGTGTTGGGGGGGAGATACACATATGGCACTATCCCATCTGGGCAGCAGGGGGCACTGCACCCTGACACCTACCCACACATATCCCTGGTGAGCAGGGGGGTGCCTGGATGTTATTCTGCACTTTCAGAAATGAGGCAAAGGCTAATTTTACTAAAATTTCTGCTGAAGAAAGCTCTAAGTTCCAACCCTACCTTGCCAAGCACCTGCCCAAAGCCAGAGCAGTGTCCCTGCTGCCAGCAGAGACCCCAGAACACACAGACCCAAAGGGGAAGAAGCTTTTAGGCCAAGCAGTGACAGACTCTGGGGAGGGGCTATGGGGAAGCAGAGAAAGAGCAACTAACCACAGTGGGGAACGGACTCCGCTAGGACATCAAACCAACTCCAGCCAGGCTGGATACCAGCAATTCGGGGCTGGAGCAGCTCCAGCCAGGCTGGGCGGGGGCAGGTGATCTCGGTCTCTGTGCTGAGCAGGCTGCTTTGGCTGCGAGGAGGGACAAGGAACCCCCGGCCAGGGTCTTGCTGCCCAAGGGGGGGGGGGTGAGATCTGTGGCAATCTCTGGAGTAGCTGGTTCAGCAGCCGTGAGCCCCACGCTTGTCCCTGCCCGAGCTCTCCAGGAGCACATTACGCCCAGGTGTACGCACTGGATGTAGGCACCAGTGTAACGCTACAGAGCCACTCTCTGTTGAGTGCTGCCTGCGAGAGACAGGGGCGGAGTCAGACGGGGCAGCAGATGACAGGGCCAGCCCCCACTGTATGCCACACACCCCCATCCATCTGCCTGCCTCACACACTCATCGATCTCCACATCATCCCGCTGTCCCTCCGATTGTCCGTGCACTGCCCAGCACAAGGAGGTGTGGACAGGGCCCGATTAACCTTTTGTAGGGCCGGCGCCAAACAGATTTGTG
>NW_027058173.1:0-3000 GCF_011386835.1 Chrysemys picta bellii | reverse complement strand
TGTCTGGTATATCACTTTTCTCAGGGCATGTTTCACCTCCTTGTTCCTCAGGCTGTAGATCAGGGGTTCAGCATAGGGATCACAAGGGTGTAGAACACGGACACCACTTTGTCCTGAGCTGATGAGCTGCCGGATGTGGGCCATAAATACATAAAGAACAGAGTCCCATACAATATGCTGACAGCCGTCAAGTGGGAGGCGCAGGTGGAGAAGGCTTTGCGCCTGCCTTCGGTAGACCGGGTCCTCAAGATATTGAGGATAATATAAATGTAGGAGATGAGGATGCAGTCCATAAATCTGAAAATCCCCCTAGGACTTCCAGTCAGGGATACACTTGGAAATGTTCATTACAATATTTTTTTCATTACTTTTTTTCCCTGAGAAAATAAGGTTTGTAGACTGATCGTATGAGAATCCAATGTTAGGAACTTTACAACAAGTTTCCACGCGCAATTGAATGGGTGTTGAAGGAGTCAGGATTAAGGGGCATGTCAAAGATGAGCAAAAGCCTGAGACTGGAGTAACAAGAGGGGCTATACATTAGGATTCAGGGGAACGTGTAGAGTCACTAGACCAGACAGGACTGGGATAGCTCAGGGTGCTGCATGTCAAGCCTCAGCTAAAACATGCAGAGAGTCGGGGCCTAGAAGAGAGGGTGTGTCAGAATTAACTTGCGTTAGTAGAAGCAGTGGTGGAATGTCCAGTATTGCAAGAATAAGGGGTTGTGGGTTGAGACGGAAGGTTATTGACAAAAGTGTGTCACAGACCAGGGCAACTGCCCTTGTATTCCTCCTTGGTTACTCAAGGGCACTCGCTTTCGGCTCCTCAGCCATCACCTCTCAGAGTGATGTGGGTCTCTTCCCCACCTTCCTGATGAGTGGTTTTCCTGCTGCACAATTCCCTGTCTGCGCAGTGGTATTCCTAGCAAGCCAGACTACCTTAAAGGCCAGTGTCTCTCCTTGGCTTTCTCGCCAAAGGTTATAATCGGCATGATTGCCAGCAGCTTTAAGTTACCACACAACCTTTTCTAGGCAAAGACGTTTATTTTTAAGGTGAAAGCTTTGAACAGAAAACATATTAAAAACAATAAAAGAACCTGTCCACTGGCTGATAAGCTTGACAGAGATCACCCAGCTGCAGCAAGGGCGCCCGGGGAAGTCAACCCTTCAAAATTCTGTACAGTCATGTGACCATCATCCCATCTAATATCTCTCCTTAGAACCTATGGGGCAGAGCTGTCACATCTCCCTTCTTACACTTGTTACCCCAAATAATTGGATTTAAGTCTGAGATCTGGTCCTCCCACCAGGAAGTGGGTATGATGTTCCTTTGGACCCCACCCCTCTTTCAGGGATTAGCTGTGCCAGCAATGGGTTGAGGGTCAAGTAGTATAAGCAACAGTTATTTGCTTCAAAGGGCGAACTAAGGTAGGGCTGCCTCGCAGTAAAGCAACTCTCAACCATACACTACTTTTAACAGCAGAGGGGGCAGGCGAGGGAGGGTCTCCAAACCTCCCCCATAGCCAAATTCCTTCCTTGCCATTATGTTCTGATAACTGGGCCTGCAAATTTGCTCTAATTGTGAGCTCTACTGTAAAAAGTATATGAAACATTATAAAATAATACTAGAATAACAAAACTTGTTGACAAAATAGGTCAAGCAGTTTTCAATAATAAATATTATAAACAGGTGCATAGAACTAGACAGAGAGACTAAATTAGGTGCATAACTCAAGGAATATGTTGAAATCATGCTTGGTAAAAACAGAAGATGTGGAACCAGAAATTAATAGACCAAATTTGGTATATCAGATATTAGGCCGAATTGGTTGCCAAAATAATGAGCGGATGGGCTATTCCACCCAACATTTCTTTTCTGGGTCCTGAGAGAAAGAGACTTTGGGGGGAACCTGGGGGTATATGAGGAGAGGGGCAGTCTAGAGGAAGCACACAGGAAGAGGACCCTGGAGTGGGAAGCCTGGGAACTGGGCATTGTAGCTGCCCCTCAGGTGAGCAGCCGTGCACAGAGAGCCTGACTGGTTTCCATTCAAAGTACTGAGATAAATAACATGGTTCCGTGCAATGTTTTATTCCATTTTGGATGGAGATCTATTCCACTGGAAACTTTGTGACCTGCTCTATTCATGAACCTCTTGTTCCATTTACTTGTACACGTCTCAGCTATTATCTCATGAGCTCCAGGCTTGACCCTGCTCTCGCTTTCACCAGTGAGAACCACGTATCTCTCCCCTGATGCCCAGGGAGTTGCACTGGTGAGAGCAAGGTCAGAATCCGCTCTTAATCTTCATACAATTCCTTCAAGTCCCTCCATAAAACCCACCTCTCTCACAAAGACTTCAGTAAACTGTCAATTGATAATGACAGGCAGGGTGTGAGCTGTTCCTACAGCATTTGCTACGACTGACTGACTTACTGCAGCTATGAACCATGCTCAGAGAGACAAGATGCGTGAGGCAATATCCTTTATTGGACCAAGTTCTGTAGGTAAGAGAGGCAAACATCTGAGCCACACAGAGCTCTTTCTCAGGCCCGGGAAAGGTACTTGGAGAGTCATAGTTAAATGCCAGGTGGAACAGATTGCTTGGCGTAAATAGCTAGGACATATTGTAATGGACCCCCATTCAAGTACCTTTCCCAGCCCTGAAGAAGAGCTCTGTTTGGCTTGAAAATGTGTATCTCTCACCAACAGAAGTTGGTCCAAAGGAAGATAGTAAACCATGCACCTTTTCTTTCTAATATCCTGGGGTCAACAAGGCCAGAAGTACACTTCATACAGCCCTGCTCTGAGACAGTTTGTGTGAAAACATCCTGTTGTTGTTTCTCCCCGCTTCCTTCCGGCTAACTCATGGATTCATAGATTTCATGGCCAGAAGGGAACACTGTGATCATCCGGTCTGACCTCCTATATAACGCAGGCCAGAGAACTTCCCCTGCTCTCCAACTTCTGCATGTGAATAAAGTGACAGATTAAGTCCATGCT
>NW_027058172.1:0-3000 GCF_011386835.1 Chrysemys picta bellii | reverse complement strand
CCAGCAATCCCTGCCCTCAGCTGCCCTCCAGCACCAGCCATCCCCCAACCCTCGGCCCGGGGAGACCCCTGCCCCTCCCATGTCTCTGTCCACCCTCCAGCTGCCGGGCGCCGTGTCTCACTCACCACAATCCTCTCCACCACAGCCGCCTTCGAGCAGTGTGGCTCCATTGTGTAGTCCCCTCTCTGCTGGGCAGCGAGGCACGCGGGGTAGATGGCGTGCAGGAACTCGAGCTGCTGCGCCTCGTCCTGCACCCACCAGGAGTGGGGTTAAGGGAGAGAGAGCCAGTTAGCCAGGGACCTCCCTGCCCCAGCCACACCAGCTGCAGGACATAGGCCTGAATGGGGGATAGTGGGGACCTGCCTATTGTTCAAATCACCCATGACTCCTCCACAATCAGGGTCAGGAACTGGGACAGTGCCTGTGCGGGGAGGAGACCCCGGCTGGTGTGTGACAAACACCCCCATCTTGGGGGTCCCAGATCATGAAGGAGAAAGGTCCCCATTAGAGCCAAGACCTTCTGCAGGGGGTCGGGATGCTGGGAAGGAGCAGGACAATCTCAGTTCCAGCACAGCTGGGGAACGTTTGTACCTTTTCTCGGGCATGGAGCTGCTCTCGGATGTTCATGAGAGCAGCCTCCTCTGTTACCAAGTCTACCCGGTCTTCTTTCTCCTCCTCGTCCTCGGAGTCCCTGGCGGACGCTGCACCAGGGAGAGAAGGGGATAAGGTGACTCCTGCTGCCACTCGGGGGAAGGACAAGGGGCATGGTGGGACAATGTGTCCCCTTCCCACCTCCGGGACATAGGGCAGATTGGGCCCCACATTTCCCCCTCTCAGTGATGGCATCAGCCCCTAACTCTTTCAGGAGCCCATAGCAAAGAGACCCTCCCCACTGTCCTGGACTCCCTTGGAGGTGCCTACCCCCACCCCCGCCCAATGGAGCACCAAGGACCAAAGTGGCAGCATCTAGTGTCCATGGGGTTCACATGGCTCAGGCCAGACACCTGGGCTGGAGACCCGCCCCCATAGCACTGCTTGAGGGCCTGGGCCCAGGGTGTTCACAGCCCCCTCCTCACCCCTCCCCGAGCCCAGCCTGGATCCTCACCTAGAACAAAGCAGAAGCGTCCGTCGGCCACGCTGCTAGCCGAGTCGCAGGCGCTGCTGCTGTCGGATGGGGAGCGGCCCGAGCTGCTGGGGCTGGCAGAGGGATCCTCCACCTCCTGCCCTGAGGAGGCTGGAAGGTCCTCACTGACCGGGCAGGGCGATGGCCCCTGTTGGAAGTTGGGGCTGGGCGCCTGGGGCCGCTGCTGCCCACACAACAACAAGCCCCAGAGCCACCCTGCCCGGTTCCGCCCCTGGGCTGGGTCCTGCCTGTCCAGCCGCAGCCTGGCCCAGCTCCATTTTGGCCTGGGAGGTGATGCTCCCACCTCGGCGCCTGTGCCGGGAGTGGGTTTCCTCCGCCAGAAGGCTGGGCGCTTCCACCTCCTGGCGCGGCCGGAAGCTTCTTCCCCTCCAGCGGGGACGGAGGGGCTGCTTCGCTCCTGGGGAAGATGTTGTCTGCTTCCCTCAGGCTCTGGGGCCACCTGCACAGCCTTCTTCCCGAACATCCTCAGAAGCCTGGCCATCCTGGAACCCAGCGGGGAGCAGGCATGAGTCTGGGGTCAAGGCAGCCTCTCACTAACCAGCCTGTTTGGTCCCTCCCCATCCCTGCCCCAGCCAGAGCAGCTCCTGCTCCCCCCACAGGGGTGCAGGGAGGGCAAGCTACCCGCACTGGCAGGAGTTCATTGTATGATCTGCTCCCCCTCAACGCTCCCCCTCGTCATCGCTGGGGCTGCAAGAACTGGGGAGTCTCGTCCTTTTCGAACACTGGGGTCAGTCACAAAGACACTGGTCACTTTGGACAAGCAGCTCCCTCCTGCCACCCCAGACCACACTCACACCCCCCCACCCTCCGCCCAGGCTAGAGAAGGAACAGAACCCAGGCAGGGCAGGCTTTAGGCCGATTTGCCCGATTCCCCAGAATTGGGCCCCGTGCATAAGAGGGCCTCTCGCACTCACCCCAGCGGCATTCGTCTTCGGGGGCCCCGCTCCCCTGGCCAGAGCGCCGGCCGGAGCGCGGCAGCCCCGCGGCCCCACTCTCCCGGCTGGAGCTCCGGCGGAGCGTGGCAGCCCCGTGGCCCCGCGACCCAGGCCGGAGCGCGGCAGCCCTGTGACCCCGTGACCCCGGCTGGAGCTCCGGCGGAGCACGGCAGCTCTGCGAGCCCGGCTGGAGCTCCGGCCAGAACATGGCTGCCCCATGGCCCTGCGACCCTGGCTGCAGCTCCGGCCAGCCCCGTGGCCCCGCAGCCCCAGCTGGACCGCAACAGCCCTGCAGCTCCACGACCCCGGCCAGACCGCCGGCCGGACCGCAGCAAGCCCCGTGGCGCTGCATTCCTGGCCAGAGCGCCGTCCAGAGTGCGGCAGCCCCGCGGGGCCACCTCCCCCAGCCAGCAATCCGAAGTGCCGCCCCAGGAATCGGGCCCCGCACTTGCTAAACCCGGCCCTGAACCCAGGAGTCTGGACTTCTCCTGGGAAACCATTCCCCACTTCAAAGTCCCTAGGCATAGCAAGGCCAGGGCCCCCTCGGTTCCCATTGATTTCCATGCTCAGCAGCTCACTGGGTCTGGCCCAGCTCACAGACTCTCAGCCTGGGGAACAGTCTCCCACAAGGGAAGGGCTGGGAGCCCCATTGCTGGGACCTTGCCAAACACACTGGAGACGGCTCTGGAGAAGCCCTTTCCCGGTCTGAGAGCGAGGGGGTCCTGGGGGCTGTTTGCAAATCCAATCTCCTTTGGGAGAGATTCTCTCCCCCTCTTTCTGCCTCTCCCCAGACAGACAGGGGACGCCCCCGAGGAACCCTAATGCCACTCACTTGCTCTGGTGACGGAGAGATGGTTGGAGGATGTTCAGGGTCGTCCCTCGCCCTTCTCCTCACTCTCCAAGCCCAAGGCAGGCTGGAGA
>NW_027058171.1:0-3000 GCF_011386835.1 Chrysemys picta bellii | reverse complement strand
AATGGCAAAGTTCTTGGTTCAGGCTTGCAGCAGCGATGGAATAAACTGCAGGTTCAAATCAAGTCTCTGGAATACATCCCCCGCTGGGATGGGTCCTCAGTCCTTTGTTCAAAGCTTCAGCTTGTAGCAAAGTTCCTCCAGAGGTAAGAAGCAGGATTGAAGACAAGATGGAGATCAGGCATCAGCCTTATATAGTCTTTTCCAGGTGTAAGAACACCTCTTCGTTCTTAAATTACAGCAACATGGAGTCTGGAGTCACATGGGCCAGTCCCTGCATACTTTGCTGAGGTACAAGGCGTATCTGCCTTTTCTCAATGGGTCCATTGTATAGCTGATGGTCCTTAATGGGCCATCAAGCAGGCTAGGCAGAGCTAATCTCAGCTTGTCTGGGATGTCACCCAGAAGCATAGCATAAGTTTGCCATACAGACAGTATAGAGCCAATATTCATAACTTCGACTACAAAACTGATACACACATATAGACAGCATAATCATAACCAGTAAACCATAACCTTGTCCTAGACACCCCATTTGACCCCCTTTATACAAGATTTGGGTGCCACTACAGGACTTTGGTTGCAACAATGATCTATACGGTCCCAGTTTATGTCAATAACGTCACACCCCCAACGCAAAATTGATGCAGGAAGGGATGACACAAACATCACTGACTGCATCCCAAGAGCTCCCCATTCTGGATTCTGTCTCACTACAGCTAGTATTGGGTTAGAAGCCATACCAGTGTGTAACAGAAATGGTTTATCAAAATCATGTTCAACCACATGATTGAACCTCTTTACAAACTCAAGGTAACACTTAGTTAGAACAATAGTGGATTGGATCTGCTCTGGCAGCATGGTTCCTGTATGTGCCATGTGATCTTGCCAAGAGCTAAAGAAAACTGCTACTTTATCCATACAAGCTCGGGCCAATGTTTGGAACCCAATTAACATCGAATAAATGCAGATATTAATGTTCTTCATAGTCCAGGAATCTTGGCATTCAGCCATGAAAGCAATATGGTAGTGTGCCTCAGTCTTCCTTTTCATACAGCACATTAGGTCTGGACTGTCCTTTCCCCTGTGAAAAGTTCCCATATTGTTTATATGCATTGCCTGTGAAACCCCAGTGTAACAAGGCCTTTTAACATAACGTGTGTTTTCATGTATTCCTTTTAACATGTTCAAGGAATTCTCCAAAAGATTAGGCACATTGTATATTTTTACAATTTGTGGCAATAGCAACACATTAATTACAAAATCTAGCAATAACAACAAGTTCATTGCAAGTGTCCATCTACAGTCATGTTTGTCATGCCACCCCTTTGGCTCAATACCATTGGAGTTTGGGCATTTTAGGGTTAACCTGCGGCTTCCCTTTGCAAATTTCAGTTTTCTCTTTCCTCCTTGTCCTGCAGGATCAAACCCTGATTTTTCTTGCTTAACAGAATTCACTGGCTGATGGGGTGGGCCCTCTTTGCTAACAGCTATTAGCAAGTCCTTCCTTTCCCAGCCAGGCAAGTAATTTGCACTACCCCAGACCAGAGCCAGTCCACCAGTTTTCATATTCGTAACTGCTATCATCTCCAAGGCTGGACTCTGTCTTAAAGAGATACCACACAAATCCAAAGAGTCTGCGGGTGAGAGTTTGCTTCCTCTCCCCCGCATCCTCAAGCATTTAGCCATAAAACTGCTCTGCTCTGACACATCAGTAACCAAATCTGTCCTTAAACCCTGAAGCACAAACTGCTCATTTAAAGAATCAGAAAGGAGACATTCCTGTTCCAACACCATTGTCTCCCCAACAAGTTGGCCCCACACAGCCACTTGGTTATAGGGATGCCTCATTTCCTTAACAACTTTTACTTCCTCTGAGACCTTCTCAAAGCTACCCACACTGGATCTTTTACAAGGAAAGTTAGTGGATCCCTTTACAACAGACAATTTTTGGCTGCTAGGAACTGAAACTTCCTTGATTAAATCACTCTCACACCCTTCAATTGCAGGGAACTGCTTGCACCGAGTACCATGAGGATTCCTTTCTCCAGGAGCTTTTCTAAGCAGCAATTCACCCCTCACAGAAATTCTGCCCTTACCCTCTTCACCTAGGGCTTGCTCTAAAGGCCCACTTTCCTGAGCAACAACAGACTCTGTCTGGGTCTTACTTACATTCAGGATCACCTTTGGCCCATCAGGCAGATCTCTACACAATCCCCTTTCAGGCGAACCCATAGACTTCCTAGATAAAAGGTTAGAAATACTTCCCTTCTCTTTGCCACACACAAGCTTAGGAATTTTTTCCTTTTTGCTACAAGTTGTTAAACTGTCGGTAGGTAACACAACCAAATTACCTTTCTGCTCTCCTTGTGCCCTGGCTAGGGTATCACCCTGATCAGACAGAGTTGTTACACCCTTCTCCAACCACACATGAGCAACAGGCCCAATACAAGCATCAGAATTGTCTGGTCTCTGGGATTTTGCTAAGCCACTAACTGGATGCAACCTAGTTACGGGGCCATTCTCCCCAGCAGATGCAAACTTAGGACCATTCCCTTCCTGGGCTTTAGTTGAATCCAGAACCAACTCTGAGACAACTAAATTACTCTCAACCATCACAGGCCGAAAGGCACCTTCTGTCTGCTCCACAGACAAAAAAGAGTTGGAGACGCATTTTCCTTTACTAGACATACAGCTTGGGATTTCATTTCCCTTGTCCCAGCACACCGGGCTGTTCACAGACAACTGCTTGGAGACTGGGGTAGCTTCCTCCATAGGCAAGTTAATACCCCTGACAGACACAGGCACATTTCCTTCACTGTCACTATTCTTCGCACAGGAAACAGATAAGGTATAGGGACACTCATCTTCCACTCTCCTTGCCTTCCCAAACTGCTGACTAGATAAAGCCATCAGCTCACAAGACTGCCTAGGCTCATCCAACATCTCCTTGTTCTCCTCTCCCTTCGCTTGATCTAATTCCATATTTACTTCTGAGACATT
>NW_027058170.1:0-3000 GCF_011386835.1 Chrysemys picta bellii | reverse complement strand
CTGCAGACTACGTGGCTCTGGGAAGAAGGATAAAGGATTTGAGGCACAAGTGGTGTTCTCGTCCATCCTCCCTGTGCAAGGAAAAGGCCGGGGTAGAGACCGTCGAATCGTGGAAGTCAACGAATGGCTACGCAGGTGGTGTCGGAGAGAAGGCTTTGATTCTTCGACCATGGGATGGTGTTCCAAGAAGAAGGAGTGCTAGGCAGAGACGGGCTCCCCCTCTCCACGAAGAGAGGGAAGAGCATCTTCACCAGCAGGCTGGCTAACCTAGTGAGGAGGGCTTTAAACTAGGTTCACCGGGGGAAGGAGACCAAAGCCCTGAGGTAAGTGGGGAAATGGGATCCTGGGAGGAAGCACAAGCAGGAGAGCGCAGGGGAGGACTCCTGTCTCATGCTGAGAAAGAGGGACGATCAAGGAGTTATCTTAAGTGCCTATACACAAATGCAAGAAGCCTGGGAAACAAGCAGGGAGAACTGGAAGTCCTGGCACAGTCAGGGAACTATGATGTGATTGGAATAACAGAGACTTGGTGGGACAACTCACATGACTGGAGTACTGTCATGGATGGATATAAACTGTTCAGGAAGGACAGGCAGGGCAGAAAAGGTGGGGGAGTTGCGTTGTATATAAGAGAGGAGTATGACTGCTCAGAGCTCCGGTATGAAACTACAGAAAAACCTGAGAGTCTCTGGATAAAGTTGAGAAGTGGGAGCAACAAGGGTGATGTCGTGGTTGTAGTCTGCTATAGACCACCAGACCAGGGGGATGAGGTGGATGAGGCTTTCTTCTGGCAACTAGCAGAAGTTGCTAGATCGCAGGCCCTGGTTCTCATGGGAGACTTTAATCACCCTGATATCCGCTGGGAGAGCAATACAGCGGTGCACAGGCAATCCAGGAAATTTTTGGAAAGTGTAGGGGACAATTTCCTGGTGCAAGTGCTGGAGGAACCAACTAGGGGCAAAGCTTTTCTTGACCTGCTGCTCACAAACAGGGAAGAACTAGTAGGGGAAGCAAAAGTGGATGGGAACCTGGGAGGCAGTGACCATGAGATGGTCGAGTTCAGGATCCTGACACAAGGAAGAAAGGAGAGCAGCAGAATACGGACCCTGGACTTCAGAAAAGCAGACTTTGACTCCCTCAGGGAACAGATGGGCAGGATCCCCTGGGAGAATAACATGAAGGGCAAAGGGGTCCAGGGAGAGCTGGCTGTATTTTAAAGAATCCTTATTGAGGTTGCAGGAACAAACCATCCCGATGTGTAGAAAGAATAGTAAATATGGCAGGCGACCAGCTTGGCTAAACAGTGAAATCCTTGCTGATCTTAAACGCAAAAAAGAAGCTTACAAGAAGTGGAAGATTGGACAAATGACCAGGGAGGAGTATAAAAATATTGCTCAGGCGTGCAGGAGTGAAATCAGGAAGGCCAAATCACACTTGGAGTTGCAGTTAGCAAGAGATGTTAAGAGTAACAAGAAGGGTTTCTTCAGGTATGTTAGCAACAAGAAGAAAATCAAGGAAAGTGTGGGCCCCTTACTGAATAAGGGAGGCAACCTAGTGACCGAGGATGTGGAAAAAGCTAATGTACTCAATGATTTTTTTGCCTCTGTCTTCACGCACAAGGTCAGCTCCCAGATTGCTGCACTGGGCAGTACAGCATGGGGAGAAGGTGACCAACCCTCTGTGGAGAAAGAAGTGTTTCGGGACTATTTAGAAAAACTGGACGTGCACAAGTCCATGGGGCCGGATGCGCTGCATCCGAGGGTGCTAAAGGAGTTGGCGGGTGAGATTGCAGAGCCATTAGCCATTATTTTTGAAAACTCATGGCGATCGGGGGAGGTCCCAGATGACTGGAAAAAGGCTAATGTAGTGCCCATCTTTAAAAAAGGGAAGAAGGAGGATCCGGGGAACTACAGGCCAGTCAGCCTCACCTCAGTCCCTGGAAAAATCATGGAGCAGGTCCTCAAGGAATCAATTATGAAACATTTAGAGGAGAGGAAAGTGATCAGGAACAGTCAGCATGGATTCACGAAGGGGAAGTCGTGCCTGACTAACCTAATTGCCTTCTATGATGAGATAACTGGCTCTGTGGATGAGGGGAAAGCAGTGGATGTGTTATTCCTTGACTTTAGCAAAGCTTTTGATACGGTCTCCCACAGTATTCTTGCCGCCAAGTTAAAGAAGTATGGGCTGGATGAATGGACTGTAAGGTGGATAGAAAGCTGGCTAGATCGTCGGGCTCAACGGGTAGTGATCAATGGCTCCATGTCTAGTTGGCAGCCGGTTTCAAGTGGAGTGCCCCAAGGGTCGGTCCTGGGGCCGGTTTTGTTTAATATCTTTATTAATGATCTGGAGGATGGTGTGGACTGCACTCTCAGCAAGTTTGCAGATGACACTAAACTAGGAGGCATGGTAGATACACTAGAGGGTAGGGATCGGATACAGAGGGACCTAGACAAATTAGAGGATTGGGCTGAAAAAAACCTGATGAGGTTCAACAAGGACAAGTGCAGAGTCCTGCACTTAGGACGGAAGAATCCCATGCACTGCTACAGACTAGGGACCGAATGGCTAGGTAGCAGTTCTGCAGAAAAGGACCTAGGGGACACAGTGGACGAGAAGCTAGATATGAGTCAACAGTGTGCTCTTGTTGCCAAGAAGGCTAACGGCATTTTGGGCTGTATAAGTAGGGGCATTGCCAGCAGATCGAGGAACGTGATCGTTCCCCTTTATTCGACATTGGTGAGGCCTCATCTGGAATACTGTGTCCAGTTTTGGGCCCCACACTACAAGAAGGATGTGGAAAAATTGGAAAGAGTCCAGCGGAGGGCAACAAAAATGATTAGGGGTCTGGAGCACATGACTTATGAGGAGAGGCTGAGGGAACTGGGATTGTTTAGTCTCCAGAAAAGAAGAATGAGGGGGGATTTGATAGCAGCCTTCAACTACCTGAAGGGGGGTTCCAAAGAGGATGGAGCTCGGCTGTTCTCAGTGGTGGCAGAC
>NW_027058169.1:0-3000 GCF_011386835.1 Chrysemys picta bellii | reverse complement strand
AAGTTACAGATGCAGGCATTATATACTGACACATGGAGAGCAGGGAGTTACTTCACAAGTGGAGAACCAGTGTTGACAGGGCCAATTCAAAAATCAGGGTGGATGTAGTCCACTCCCAATAATAGATGAGGAGGTGTCAATTCCAGGAGAGGAAAAGCTGCTTCTGTAGTGAGCCAGCCACTCCCAGTCCCTATTCAAGCCCAGATTAATGGTGTTGAATTTGCAAATGAATTTTAGTTCTGCTGTTTCTCTTTGAAGTCTGTTTCTGAAGTTTTTTTGTTCAATGATAGTGACTTTTAAATCTGTAATAGAATGACCAGGGAGATTGAAGTGTTCACATACTGGCTTATGTATGTTACCATTCCTGATGTCCGACATGGGGACATTAGGGTTTGTCCTTTTCCTTTTACCTTTTCCTCCATCCCTCCTTCCTTTCTCTTCATCTCTTACTTCTTTTGTCCTTTCTCTTGTTCCCCTCCCACCACCAGGAGTGGTGTGTGTGTGTGTGTGTGTGTGTGTGGTGATGGTTCTCTTCTCCTCCCCTTGTGGGGAGTTGATCCAAAACTGTGGGGTTGAAATAGTGCTTGGACCCCACTGACAGTAGATGCTGCCATTGTGTGACTTAGCATTAGTGTCTGGGATGACTTGGGTCAAGATCTCAACCTCCCTGCAACCCACTTCACTGCTGTCAGAATCCCTCCTGCACACCCTGTTAGAGCCGCCTCCCAGCCCAACCTGTGTCGGGGTGGAGAAGAGGGTTCGGATGACTTGAGCTGTGGTTTGGAGGTGGAATATCTGTGAAGGGCACTGAGCAGGAGGTAGCAGGAGCTCACCCTACAAGGAGGGGGGTTGGCTCTGGAGGTTTCTAGAAAGGACAAGAAGACTCCATTTTGGGGTTCAGGAGGTGAATTCATCTCTCATTGATGGGCAGGTGCTGGGTGGAAATACTGCTGGTTCCAGGTTCCCTTAATTCCCCCTGATTCCTCGGGGCGTTTGAGTCTCTGACAGGTTCTCGTTCCCTTGCAGCAGGAGGACGTCAGGGCCAAAATGATGCACCAGCTCCGCATCATCCTGCACTTAGGCCACGTGCCTGAGACACTGCAGGGGCTGCGCCTCTGAGGCCTTCAGGAACTCCCGCTCCCTGCTGCAGGTACTGCTCTGGCTCACTGTAAATGGGGAGCTAGTGGAAGGGGAAATGGAGCCCCCTGGCACTCACTAAAAGGGAAAGTGATGGATTCTCCATCTCTTAATGTCATTTAATTTAGACTAGATACCTTTCTGGAATGTTTGTGCCCAAAAAGTAACTATTGTACTATACAGGAAGCCCATGATATGCAGGGGCTTAGATGAGATGCTCTAAAGGTCTCTTCTGGCCATAAAGTGTAGTAATTTTGGAAACAGTGAGTGTAGCATTGGGAGCAGCCTCTGATGTTTTATTGTCTAGCCGGCTTGCTTCCTAGAATGAAGACCCATTGAGTGGGGTGATTCACACAGAGTAGCTCAAACCTTCAAAGTGTCAGGCCAGCAGGAGGACATTAGCACTTCAGGGTTTGGTTGGGTGTGGCAGTGACACCACAAAGGCCATTTGCAGGACGTCAGCTTATTGGTCAAATGTGTTAGGGAGGTGGTGACCTCAGAGAGAGATGCTGACATCAGAGAGAGATGCTGACATGAGGGCCAGGGAAACCTCAGAGACCCCTCTGGCTTTGCTTCAGCAAGTCTCCTCCTTGAGGTCTCTCTTTGAGGAAAGTAAGTGCCTCGGAGAGGTTTGTATCCTGTTCAGTCTGATCCACCTGGTGCCAGCTGAATTCGAAGCATGGAAAACACTAGTTCAAGGTGGCAAAATTTTATTCCCTCCCTGTGATTTTGTCCCGTAGAATCACTGGGGACATTAGTGTTTGTCCTTTTCATTTTACCTTTTCCTCCCTCCCTCCTTCCTTTCTCTTCATCTCTTACTTCTTTTGTCCTTTCTCCTGTTCCCCTCCCACCACCGGGAGTGGTTTGTGTGTCTGTGTGTGTTTGTGTGTTGCTGGGGGTGCTCTTCACCTCCCTTTGTGGGGAGTTCATCCAAACCTGTGTGGTTGAAATAGTGCTTGGACTCCACTGACACTAGATGCTGCCATCGTGTGGATTAGCATTGGTATCTGGGATGACTTGGGGCAAGATCTCAACCTCCCCGGAACCCACTTCACTGCTGGCAGAATCCCTCCTGCCACCCCTGCTAGAGCCGCCTCCCTGGCCAACCTGGGTGGGGGTGGAGAAGAGGGTTCTGATAACTTGAGCTGTGGTTTGGTGGTGGAACATCTGTCAAGGGCACTGAGAGGGAGGTAGCAGCAGCTCACCCTTCAAGGAGGGGATTTGGCACTGGAGGTTACTAGAAAGGACAAGAAGACTCCATTCTGGGGTTCAGGAGGTGAATTCATCCCTCAGCGGTGGGAAGGTGCTGAGTGGAAATACTGCTGGTTCCCGGTGCCCTTAATTCCCCCTGATTCCTCGGGGCGTTTGAGTCTCTGACAGGTTCTCGTTCCCTTGCAGCAGGAGGACGTCACGGCCAAAGTGATGCACCCGCATCATCCGCCACTTGCGCCAGGTGCCTGAGACACTGCATGGGTTGTTCCTCTGAGTCTTTCAGTAACTACCGCTCCCTGCTGCAGGTACTGCTCTGTCTCACTGTAAATGGGGAACTAGTGGAAGGGGAAATGGAGCCCCCTGGCACTCACTAAAAGGGAAAGTGGTGGATTCTCCAACTCTTGATGTCATTGAATGAAGACTAGATGCCTTTTTGGAATGTGTGTGCCCAAAAAGTAACTATTGTACTATACAGGAGGCCTATGATATGCAGGGGCTTAGATGAGATGCTCTAAAGGTCTCTTGTGGCCATAAAGTCTACAAATTTTGGAAACACTGAGTGTAGTATTGGGAGCAGCCTGTGATGTTTTACTGTCTAGCCGGCTTGCTTCCTAGAATGAAGACGCATTGAGTGGGGTGATCCACAGAGAA
>NW_027058168.1:0-3000 GCF_011386835.1 Chrysemys picta bellii | reverse complement strand
TTATTTCTGTCTCTGATTTGGGACCAGATTCACTGAAAATTTTGGATGGGGCCCATTGCTAATCTGAGCAGACGTCAGAATGAAATGTAAATGACTAGTGCCATCGATTATGACCTTTGCCCTTTCTTTCTCACCATGAAGGTGAATAACACCAGGACCCACTTACCCATCTCCCTGAACAACGGGGCCCTTCGGCTCTATCAGAGCGGCACCTCCCTCGTCCTCCACACCGACTTCAACCTCAGAGTGTCCTACGACTGGAACAAACACCTGAGGGTCACCGTCCCTAATGACTTCTCTGAGAGCCTGTGCGGTCTATGCAGCAATTATAATGGGGACCCTTCCGATGACTTCTGGACCCCAGCCGAGGATCAGGATCCCAGTGCCATACTCCAGGAGCAAAACTGGGAAGTGGAAGATGAGGATCAGTTTTGCTGGCACGATTGCATTGGAGGTTGCAGACCCTGTGCCCCCAGCATAGCCAGAAAGTACAAGAAGGAGGCCTCGTGCAGCCTGATAACCAAGGTCTCAGATGGGCCCTTCAGCCAGTGCCACATCAAGCTGGATCCTACAGTCTATTGGACAACTGCATGTATCATCTGTGCCACGACGACGACTATAGGAAGGCCCTGTGTGAGGCCCTGAAGGCCTATGCGGACGCCTGCCAGCTGGAGGGGGTCAGAATTGGGGAATGGAGGCAGCTGGCCAGATGCCGTGAGTACAGATTTGAATGCCAACATTATATAAACGGGTTTGGGGGTCAGCACTCCTGCATTCTATTCTTCTCCTTAGGAGGGAGTGTGGCCTAGTGCTTTGAGCAGTGGTTGGGATACGAGGACTCTTGGTTGTACTGTACCTACAGTATCTCTGCCTGTCTGTCTATGGTATTTCTAAGGTGGCTCTCACTGTGAATATATAACATCTGCCGATGACACATGGGAGTGTGAGATAAGTTGATGCCAATTTTTAAGTCAATCATCCCTTTATGGGCCTGATCCTTTAGGGTGCCAGGCACCTCCTGCCATGTGATGAGCATCATTGACTCTTCTTGAGGTGAGTGGGATTGGAGAGCTCTCTGTGCCCCATTAGAGACGTCCTTTTCTGTCTATTTTAAATGCTGCTTTTTCATGGAGAGAACTTGCTGCTAAATCTGTGGGTCCTTCACTCTCCAGCCATGGAGTGCCCCCTGGAGAAAAGCCAGTACCAGCTCTGTGGAACAGCCTGCCCAGCCACGTGTGTGGACCAGTCAGCCCCCAGCAGCTGCCAAGATCCCTGCGTAGAAAGCTGCCAGTGCAAGGATGGTTTTGTGCTGAGCCAGGGCAAATGCATCCCACAGGGCAGCTGTGGGTGCCAGTTTAAAGGGTGCCCCATGCCCCCAATGAGAGCTTCTGAGTCGACAAGGCATGTGGGACATGGTGCATGTGCAATGCAGCCACTAGACAAGTCGAATGTGTGGGTGCTACATGCAAACGTTCAGAGAGATGCAGGCTAGTGAATGTCGTACGGGGCTGTTACCCTTCCAGCTACGCCACCTGCTCTGTGACAAGGAATCTGTGCTATGCTACCTTTGATGGGCAGAGATACGACTTCCAAGGGCACCTGCCACTACCAGCTCACGGCTCTGTGCGAGAAGGCAGAGGGACTGGTGGACTTTGAAGTCTACTTCCAGAAGAACAATACCTCTCCTGTACAGATCAAAGTTTATCAGACCAACCTCAGGGTCAGCAATCAATTCCCTGGGAAAGTCCTGGTGAGTTTCTCAAATTGTCTCTAATTTCATTTGTGGAAAGTCACCTGTTTGATCCAGAAAAGTTGCAGACAGCGCATGGAAGGAGTTTGAAATATAGGGTGAATTGTAACCACATTCTTCTATAAACAGGGAGCCAATGGAGATATTTAAGGACTGGGGTGATGTGGTTACACTTCGGAGTGTGAGAAGGTGTCTGAATCATAGGACTGGAAAGTACCTCGAGAGGTCATTAGTCAAGTTCCATGCACTCATGGCAAGATTAAGTATTACCTAGACCATTCCTGACAGGTCGTTGTGTAACCTGCTCTTAAAAATCTCCAATGATGGATATTCCACAACCTCCGTAAGCAATTTATTCTAGTGATTAACTACCCAGATAGTTAGGAAGTTTTTCCTAACGTCCAAAC
The DNA here is from genome assembly GCF_011386835.1 of Chrysemys picta bellii. NCBI lineage: Eukaryota > Metazoa > Chordata > Testudines > Emydidae > Chrysemys > Chrysemys picta. Next base: position 843 of record NW_027058168.1, on the reverse strand, counting down.
TAAACCTCCCTTGCCTATGCCCAGTGATGCAGAATTCCCCCATGAGCAGCACCTTGCCCGTGGAGGCAGTTTAGGACAGAGTGGGGCACACAGGGCTGCTGGGGGGTCACAGACTGGGATTCAGAATGACTTGTAGGGGGGACAGACTGGCACATGGGCTCAGGAGCTAGTTGGGTGACAGCGTTGAGCCTGGGGAGGGGGGAGGGGGCTGCAGAGACCCGTGGGGATGAGGGGTGTGGGGATGGGGCAGATGTGCCTGACTGAATGGGAGAGGCTTGGGCTCATCCAGAGTCTGCATGGGGGAGGCTTCCCAACACCCAATCCCACCCCCCCATGAAGAAAAACCTCCCACCCACACCCAACACTCTCCAGTTTCACTCCTAGGTTCCTTCTCTCTCCCTGAGGTCCTCCATTACCCCTGACTCCCCAAGCCTTTGCCCTGCTTCTGACAGGTGCAGGAATTACAGTTCTGTATTGTAATATAAATGAATTACACAAAGTTCTGTATGAATATGCCTAGTAAGGAATCTGTCAAAAACAACTTTGCCAGAATATTTTCTTTTTTTTTTTTTTTTTGGTCTCTACATACTGACAGATATCTTGAAATAAATTACCAAAATAATTGAAACTGGCATGATTATATTGTGTTATTTTGACAAGAAAGATATGCAGAATTTTGCAGAATTTTCAAACATTGTGGGCAGAATTTTTTATTTTTTGGTGCAGAATTCCTCCGGGTGTAATTTGTCCTTATTGAATTTTATCTTATTTACTTCAGACCATTTCTCCAGTTTGTCTAGATCATTTTGAATTTTAATCCTATCCTCCAAAGCACTTTCAATC
>NW_027058167.1:0-3000 GCF_011386835.1 Chrysemys picta bellii | reverse complement strand
CTACTCTGTTTATTAGCACAGCGCTCTGCTAATACATTCAGATAAGGTGAGCCCCCCTTCCAAGACCCACACTACCTTAGTTTATACAGGGAAAAAGGGTGCGAACTTAACAAGAGGACAAAGAAAGCAGAACTGACAAGTTTACCTGAGGCTAGACATACATATTCAATTTACATACTAAGTTTTACAGATCTTCAGCTGATGTTCCACAATTAGCTTAAGTGGATTCATTGTTATGTCTTAATGTTCCTTTTCCTGACACCTGTATTTCAGCATTCCTTATTTCTGCTTAAAGGTACATACAGCATTTCTTTAATCCATTCTACTTTTACAATCCCTCCTTTTGATCAAGCTACGCTATGACCAACAATTACTGGGTTCCACATATTAACCGTTCTTTATCCCTTTGTTCATCAGCGATATTCAAAATCATTATATTAGCACTCTGTTTTGGGGCAGTCACCTGGGTGGCATACCTTACACAATTCTGGATACAACAGGAGATTAACTGAAAACATACAAAAATCATTACGATTCCAAACAGGATAGTCAGTGCTCCCTGAAACAACCAGTTTCCTATGCCAGAGAAATTGAACAGGTTACTTAGCCATTTCCATAAAGAACTTGGCTCTTCATGGGGAAGATATGCGATTTGTTCTAAGTGGTTAGCGCGATCTATTACCTCATTGGTGTTGTCAGGTATAAACACACAACATTTTTTTCCAATGAGAGCACAGTTCCCTCCTTTGGCCGCCAGCACTATGTCCAAGGCCTGACGGTTTTGGAGGGCCATCTGTCGGATCGCCCCTGTTTCTTTGGCCAGGGCTTTTAAACTCTCTCCGGTTTCATTTGCCATTATTTCAACTACTGCTTGTAACCTCAGGAGCCTTTTTGCATGGTGTATTACTCCCCCAAGTGGCATAAGGGAACCGCCAATGGCCTCTTCCCAGGTTAAGGGGCTTATGTTATTTACATACCAGTGGGCATCTGGTAAGTCCCTTCTTATACGCCTGAAATTACGGAGGCGTTCTCGTAGGAAGGACCCTAGCACTCGGAATTGTGGGAAGAGTCGGGTGGGATAACAGATACCTGACCAGTTAGCTGGTAACGCAGTATAAGCTTTGGTCCCACAAACCCAATGATGGCCTATTAAGGCCGGGAAGGGTTGGTTGCACCCATCTGTCACATAGGTGCCTGCAAAGGAGGAGTAATATCCTCCAAAGGGCACAGGGTAATTCTCCTTACGAGGAGTGGTGTTATTTGCATGGCACTGAAAGATTGTATTGTTTTCACTAAGGTTACTGTAGGGGGAACATGAGATTGATTTTTCTGTTTGATCCCAGGTTGAGAAAAAATTCATATCCCCATACCTGGCCCGCCACTCTTTAGTTTTCTTCGAATAATCCCATACACCATTGGCCACAATATGCTGAAGGCAACGGCTTCTTCCCAGATCCAACCCTGTCTCATTACATACCCAACATCAATGATCTTTTCCCTCCACCACACTTATCCATTTAGATACATTTATTCCCACTGCTTCCCAAGTGTCATTGCTGTTCCATGTTTTGTTAAACGGACGAGGTCCTCCAGTGAGGTCTGGGGAATTGAGTGGGATTGCCAGGACAGGAACACCAGCTTGAGAGTGGGCTGGGATGTTGTTGCACACCCAGCAATTAGAAATATTAAGGGTCTGAGCTATCCACACTTGCTGCTGGATGAAAGAATTGTCATTGTGGACTCCCCGGACCTTAAGACACCAGCAGCCAAGGAACAGGCACCCCCAGAGGCGCATGTTGGAGGCAAGACCCTGCTGGTTCTGACAACCTCAACTGAGGGAACTGAGGTCACGGTTTTACATCCACCAGGTAGCAGGCGCTAGACTCGCTACTGCTTCTTCTTGCGCCTTGCTTTAGGTCATCGTCTGCTTCTGGCAACCCTTACAAGAGCGTAGATTGTAAGGTATTGCAGGCTATTCCTCTACGTCTTCTTCTGGAGTCAAAATTGACTCTGCGTGGTTCTGAGGTGATGATTGGTTCGCTGGGGATGGTGCCTTCTTACACTGCGAAGCATGTATCCACGCTGCGATGCCAGATAGTTTAACAGCTGCCTGGGTAGTAAGCAGTACCTGATGAGGCCCCTTCCACCGGAGTTCCAAGGCATGTTTTCGATGATAGTGCCATACATAGACCCAATCACCTGGCTTGAGGTCGTGGCAAGCGTCAGAGGTGGGTTCCATTGGCCAGGCGGTTCAACCCTGTGAATGGAAGTGACTTACGGCTTATATTAATCCCTTGCAATATTGAAGGAGCATACAGTGAGTAAAGTTCAAGTCTGGGACTGGAGTAATGGTAGCCATAGCTCGCATAGGGCGTCCCATCACAATTTCAAAGGGACTCAATTTATGCCTTTGGGGTGGAGTGGATCGCATTTCCATAAAGGCCAGTGGTAGAGCCGCTGGCCAGCTTAACCCTGTAGAGTCACAAATTTTAGCAAGCTTATTCTTATGTACACCATTTCGTCTTTCAACTGCACCTGCGCTCTGTGGGTGGTAGGGACAGTGCAAGAGGTGTGTGATATGTAAAACACGATCCAGGTGTTGAACAAGTTGTCCGCTAAAATGTGTACCCCAATCACTGGACAGAGTGGCAGGAATTCCCTTGGCAGGCATAATATGATTTAACAAACATTTGGCAACAGACAGTGAGTCAGCCTTTCGACAAGGAAAGGCTTCGATCCAACCAGAAAATAAACATACCATAACCAAAATAAATTCATATTGTTGACACTTAGGCATTTGTACAAAATCAAGTTGCCAATGCAAGAATGGTACTTGGGGCAGGCCCCGGAACCCCTGAGCCACTTTTACAGGTTTACCAATATTGTGGCTTTGGCAAGTGGTACAGGCGGCACAGTGGCGGGTTGCAAAAGAGCTGAAATGGGGAGCCCACCATCCTGCCTTAGTTACAGCAGAGACCATCCCCTCCTTTCCGACATGTG
>NW_027058166.1:0-3000 GCF_011386835.1 Chrysemys picta bellii | reverse complement strand
CCCCCCCCCCGCCCCAGTTCACTCTACTTCCCTGTAAACCAACCACCCCACCCTCCCCTCCCCCGTTCGAGCTCCGCTTGCAGAGGCAATAAAGTCATTGTTACTTGTCATTCATGCATTCTTTATTAATTCATCACACAACTAGGGGGATAATTGCCAAGGTAGCCCAGGATGGGTGGGGGAGGAGGGAAGGAAAAGGACACACTGCAGTTTAAAACTTTAAAACTTTAACACTTATTGAAGGCCAGCCTTCCGATGCTTGGGCAATCATCTGGGGTGGAGTAACTGGGTGGCCTGAGGCCCCCCCACCGTGTTCTTGGGCATCTGGGTGAGGAGGCAATGGGACCTGGGGAAGAGGGCTGTTGGTTACACAGGGGCTGTAGCGGCGGTCTCTGCTCCTGCTGCCTTTCCTACAGCTCAACCATACGCTGGAGCATATCAGTTTGATGCTCCAGCAGCCGGAGCATCGACTCTTGCCTTCTGTCTGCAAACTGACGCCACCTATCATCTTCAGCCCGCCACTTGCTCTGTTCAGCCCGCGATTCATCCCGCCACCTCTCCTCTCGTTCAAATTGTGCTTTTTTGCACTCTGACATTGACTGCCTCCACACATTCTGCTGTGCTCTTTCAGCGTGGGAGGACATCTGGAGCTCCGAGAACATATAATCCCAAGTCCGCCGTTTTTTCCTTCTAATCTTCACTAGCCTCTGCGAAGGAGAAACATTTGCAGCTGGTGGAGAAGGGAGAGGTGGTTAAAAAAGACACATTTTAGAGAACAATGGGTACACTCTTTCACGTTAAATTTTGCTGTTCACATTACACAGCACATGTGCTTTCGTTACAAGGTCGCATTTTTCCTCTTATATTGTGGGTCTGCCGGTTTGGTGTGAGAGATAATTCACGCAGTGCCAGGCAACAGAATTCGGCTTGCAGGCAGCCATGATAAGCCACAGTCTTTTGCCTTTTTTAACCTTCATAACATGTGGGAATCGTTTCAAACAGCAGCGCCCTCATTTCCCATACTAAGGACCCATTGGGTTGGCCATTTAAAATGGGTTTGCAATGTAAAAGGAGGGGCTGGGGTTTCCGGTTTAAAATGCAGCACAAACCCAACTACCCCCCCCCCACACACACACACACACATACCCAATTCTCTGTAATGATCACTTCACCCCTCCCCCCCACCGCGTGGCTAACTGTGGGGAACATTTCTGTTCAGACGAGCAGGAACGGGCACCTCTGAATGTCCCCTTAATAAAATCACTCCATTTCAACCAGGTGACCATGAATGATATCACTCTCCTGAGGATAACAAAGAGAGATAAGGAATGGATGTTGTCTGCATGCCAGCAATCACTGGGACCATACGCTGCCATGCTTTGTTATGCAATGATTCCAGACTACATGCTACTGGCCTGGCGTGGTAAAGTGTCCTACCATGGCGGACGGGATAAGGCAGCCCTCCCCAGAAACCTTTTGCAAAAGCTTTGGGAGTACATGAAGGAGAGCTTTCTGGAGATGTCCCTGGAGGATTTCTGCTCCATCCCCATACACGTTAACAGACTTTTTCAGTAGCTGTACTGGCCGCGATTGCCAGGGCAAATTAATCATTAATCATTAAACACGTTTGCTTTTAAATCATGTGTAATATTTACAAAGGTACACTCACCAGAGGTCCCTTGTGTGCCCTCAGGGTCTGGGAGCACGCCTTGGGTGAGTTCGGGGGTTACTGGTTCCAGGTCCAGGGTGATAAACCTATCCTGGCTGTTGGGGAAACCGGTTTCTCCGCTTCCTTGCTGTGAGCTATCTTCATTGTCTTCATCATCGTCATCTTCCGCGTACCCCGAACCGGCTTCCCTGTTGCATGTTTCTCCATTGACGGAGTCAAAGCACACAGTTGAGGTAGTGGTGGCTGCACCCCCTAGAATGGCATGCAGCTCCGCGTAGAAGCGGCATGTTTGCGGCTCTGCCCCAGACCTTCCATTTGCCTCTCTGGCTTTGTGGTAGGCTTGCCTTAGCTCCTTAATTTTCATGCTGCACTGCTGTGCGTCCCTGTTATGGCCTCTGTCCTTCATGGCCTTTGAGACCTTTTCTAATATTTTGCCATTTCTTTTACTGCTACGGAGTTCAGCTAGCACTGATTCGTCTCCCCATATGGTGAGCAGATCCTGTACCTCCCGTTCTGTCCGTGCTGGAGCTCTTTTGCGATCCTGGGACTCCATCTTGATTACCTGTGCTGATGAGCTCTGCGTGGTCACCTGTGCTCTCCACGCTGGGCAAACAGGAAATGAAATTCAAAAGTTCGTGGGGCTTTTCCTGTCTACCTGGTCAGTGCATCTGAGTTGAGAGTGCTGTCCAGAGCGGTCACAATGAAGCACTGTGGGATAGCTCCCGGAGGCCAATAACGTCGAATTCCATCCACACTACCCCAAATCTGACTCGCAAAGGCCGATTTTAGCGCTAATCCCCTCGTCGGAGGTGGAGTAAAGAAACCGGTTTAAAGGGCCCTTTAAGTCAAAAGAAAGGGCTTTGTCGTGTGGACGTGTCGAGGCTTAATTTGATTTAACGCTTCTAAAGTCGACCTAAACTCGTAGTGTAGACCAGGCCTCAGAGAATGAATCAGTTAACTCAGGCAGGGCTACTACATTTGTGCCTCTAGACAGCCTTGTGCACCAGTCAGCTGTCGTAGCAAGGGAGAGGGACAGAGTTTCTCTCTCTCTCTCACGATTGTTCACGCACAGAAAAATGTTGGTCATATGAATTCCCCCAGCAAGTATAATATGGAGATAAACCTATCTCCTAGAACAGAAGGGACCTTGAAAGATCATTGAGTCCAGCCCCCTGCCTTCACTAGCAGGACCAAGGACTGATTTTGCCCCTGATCCCTAAGTTGCCCCCTCAAGGATTGAACTTACAACCTTGGGTTTAGAAGGCCAATGCTCAAACCACTGAGCTATTCCTCCCTATTTTTACAGTGTATCATGCTATCTTGTTCCTTCC
>NW_027058165.1:0-3000 GCF_011386835.1 Chrysemys picta bellii | reverse complement strand
GTTGAACAAGTTGTCCGGTAAAATGTGTACCCCCATCACTGGACAGAGTGACAGGAATTCCCTTGGCAGGCATAATATGATTTAACAAACATTTGGCAACAGACAGTGCCTTTCGACAAGGAAAGGCTTTGATCCAACCAGAAAATAAACATACCATAACCAAAATAAATTCATATTGTTGACACTTAGGCATTTGTACAAAATCAAGTTGCCAATGCAAGAATGGTGTTTGGGGCAGGCCCCGGAACCCGAGCCAATTTTACAGGTTTACCAATATTGTGGCTTTGGCAAGTGGTACAGGCGGCACAGTGGCGGGCTGCAAAGGAGCTGAAATGTGGGGCCCACCATCCTGCCTTAGTTACAGCAGAGACCATCCCCTCCTTTCCGACATGTGTAGCAGGGCGGCCAGCAACGAGTAGAGTGAAAAGGGGGCCACAAAGGCGCCAGTAGGCGAACGCCAAAGGGAATCAGGATGTAGAGAGCAACCCTGGGCAACCCAGGAGTCTTTTTCGGCTTCTGGGTCAGAGTCTTGGAGCAGGGTGAGGTTAGTGAGGGACGGCGGTGGTATAGAAACAGAAAGGGAACCTAGAAATGCATCTGGGGGAGGTTCTATGGCAGCAGCATGTTTAGCAGAGGCATCAGCAAATGCATTACCCTTAGCAACATCAGTATCCGCCATCGAGTGGCCAGGGCACTTAACAATAGCTAGGGCAGATGGAAGTAACACTGGATACAGGAGAGCAGCGATGTAGGGGCCATTTTGGATAGGGGTACCGGGGAGGTAAGGAAACCCCGAGCTTGCCAGAGGGTGCCAAAGTCATGTACAACCCCAAAAGCGTAGCGGGAGTCAGTGTAAATGGTGGCGGAGCGTCCCTCCACCAAAAAGCAGGCACGGGTGTGGGCAACTAATTCAGCAACTTGCGCTGACGTTACCGAAAGTAAAGGCGCAGCTTCTAGAGTTTCAGAGAGTGACACTACAGCGTATCCTGCAAGGAGACGACCTTGGTTGTCTCGAAAACAGGAACCATCAGTAAACAAAACAAGGTCAGAGTTAGGGAGAGGGACATCAGAAATGTCAGAGCGCGGAATGGTGACAGCAGAAACAGTTGCAAGGCAGTGGTGGGGATCACCATCATCAGACAAAGGAAGGAGAGTGGCAGGGTTTAACTCAGAACAACGCTTTATGGTGATATACAAAGCAGACAGCAGTAAAAGTTCATACCTGGTAAGGCAGGCGGAGGAGAGGTGGCCTGTGTTACGTTGTAACAGCAGAGTTTCCACAGAGTGAGTGACCATGAGGGTAAGAGGAGAGTGGAGGACAAGGGATTCGGACATTTCAACTAGGCACGCTGCGGCAGCCATAGCACGCAGGCAGGGGGGTAAGCCTTGGGCAACAGGGTCCAAAGTGGCAGAGAAATAAGCCACTGGGCGGTTTTTGCCTCCGTGCACCTGAGTGAGAACTCCAAGTCCACACCCAGATTGTTCGTGGCAGAAAAAGATAAAAGGCTTAGAGTAGTCAGGCAGCATCTGGTGGGATAGAAGCCAGAATCATTCCTGGGTTAGGGACAACAGAAAAGGTGGGTATGACAATACGATTAATGGCTCGAAGGTCCTGAACAAATCGCCATGATTTGCCATCAGCTTTTCGAACTGGGGGGATAGGGGTGTTACAGGGACTGGAGCAGGGAACAATAATGCCTTGCTCCCGCAGGGCGGTCATGACCGGAGCAATGCCAGCCTCTGCCTCAGGGTTTAAAGGGTATTGAGACAGGTGAGGCAGAGGCTTGGAGGAGTCAACAGTAATGCAGACGGGGTCAGTATTTAAGTGGCCCACCTCAGAGGGATGGCTTGGCCACAGAGAGGATGGGATGTGCGAAATTAGGTGTTCAAGGGACGGGACCAGTGGGCAACAAGGGACCGGGGTGGAAAAGGGGGTTTCAGACAGCAGGGAGGCTACAGAATCACTCAGAGAGGACTGGGGGATTTGTAAATAGACCCCATCCGGGGAACAGTATATGGTGCAGCCAAGTTTACATAACAGATCCCGACCCAAACGGTTTACCAGAGTGGAATCAGAGAGAAGGAAGGCATGATCTGCGGATAGGGGACCAACTTGGACCGGTAGAGGTTTTGAAAGGGGATAAGGGGTTGGGATTCCCAAAATGCCCACAGCGGACACAGTCTTTTCAGAACCGGGAACCACAGGCAGGTCAGTAGTACGAACTGCAGAGAGCGAAGCTCCCGTATCAACAAGGAAAGGGAGAGACAAATCATTGATAGTTAACACACACTCACCTATGAGACTGAGAAGTAGTAAAGGAGCTAAAATTTCCTGAGGTTCCCCATCGTCCCGTCATTGCTGTGGGACAAAGTAAGGCTGGGGACTGACTGGCTGTGCCGGCAGGGGCCTAGCTGGTTATTTACAGGGTTATCAGGTCGGCTCGGACATTCGTTCTTCCAATGTCCGCGCTGCTTACAGTAATTACAAACATCCCCATAACCCGAAAATCCAGTTCCTCGGCCCCTCCCTCGACCACGTCCCCGTCCCTGGTATTTTCCCCGTCCCCGGTACTGTTTGCCCTGCCCTGAATAATGCTGTATTTGCAGGGCCATTAACTGTTGAGATGATTGTTCCTCCTTTCCTATCAGAGTGTTGGCAGTGCTCTGCCACTGTTTGCAATTTGTCCATGGTTTCGGTCTCCCACCTAACACTTATTTGCTTTAGCATATTGCCAATAGCAGGTAGGAGGCCATTAACAAACGCATTAGCCAGGGCGCCCTGTCCATTTTTATCCGATTGCTGTATACCAGAATGTTGCAGAAAAATGTCAGTTAGCCGGGTGCGACAGTCGCCCGGGTTTTCTCCCTGTCGTTGCTTAGAGCCGTTTATGGCCGTCCAGTTGGTTTTAGGACTCCATACTCGAGGGATGGCTTCAAATAGATTTTTAGCTCACTCCTTACACCTTTTCCGGTATTCAGCATTAGGACCGGTGTCTGGTA
>NW_027058164.1:0-3000 GCF_011386835.1 Chrysemys picta bellii | reverse complement strand
GTTCTTTCTCTGCTTCCACAACCCCCCCCTTTTGTATACTAGTACAACAAACATTTTCAAATCTCTATTTGCATTAAGTCTTGGAATTCAGATTTTACTTCAGATGCTTCAACCTAAAGGGTTTTGATTGGATGTAATGACAATGCATGATGAGCATGAACATGAAAGGTATTACTATTATTACGTCTTTTACAACAATAACATAATCCTAAGCTAACTAATAACAATACAAGCAATAACATTCCCATAGCAATACTATAATGGGGTTGTTGTACAGCCTTAGTCATAAAGCACAATACATCATACTTAGTACATAAAATAGACACTCTATAAGCAGTATGAAAGGCATACTTTTCAACTTGATATATATTTTGAAGCATGTGAATTTGCCCTTGTACTTCAGAGATTTTCTGAATCTCTGGTAACAGTGAAAACAAATTCTGAAATCTATCAGATACTAAACTAGTCCAATTAAAGGGTATCTGGAACTTAAGGGCTACTTGAAAAACTCTATCTGCAGGCCAGTAAATGATATGGTTGCCTGCAGTGGTAGTGAGATTAAAATGTATGTCTTGCGATATGGCGTCATTAACATACACACAGCTATCATTAGCTTGGAAGAGTAAGTGTCCTGTCAGGGTAGTTCCTTGTCCCCTACCCTCCCAGCAAACGTAGTCATGAAGAGTAACAACTTCTCCTGGCTTCAGTTTACGGATACACTGAAGCTGTGGGGGTTCTAATGACCAAAATGTCCATTGACTCCCTAATCCCATCCAAATGTCAGATGTAATCCCAGGAGCACTGACTAAAAATCGATTGGGCATACCAGGAGGTCTAATTTCCCAGATGTCTCAGTGAATTACCCAATCCCACATGCATCCTCCCCATGGACCCGGCAGGATTCGGTATGTGGGAGCCCACACCCCCCCCAACCGGTCCATATGCTTGGAAGGAGCACTGAGAATGTCTGCACTTCCACCCAGACAGTCTCCAAGTATGTCTCCATGGCCACAGATCAGATGGTACTCCTGATGTGTCTGTAAGGGCAGTGGGCCAAGCCTGATGCTCTAGATCATTCCGAATGGCCATTAGCTGGTCATTCAGGAAATCCTGAATTTCTGAGCATGCTAGATCCCACTGCAATGCCTTCCCAGCCTCAGTGATATTCAATACCATCTCTGTCAGCAACTTCTGGGTCATAGAACTAAGGGCGGAGATAACATGTAACTCACCAATTCCAGCCTGTACCTGGGTTAGCTGTGCCCCAATTTCTCATCATGTTCTTGGTTCTTAAAAATATTCCAAACTGCTGCTGCACTTTTGGCCCCATCCCATAGGGATCCGGTCAAGTCACTTTTCTTTCTAGAGGAAATAACCCAAACCCTCTGTTGTGCTAATCTAATGGCAGCCCCCTGTGAGCAATTTGGGTATGTAGTGGTGATCTGGAAACTGAATAAGGGTAATGAAAATTTAACAGTCCCTAGTGTAGTGTTAATCACGGTTCATTGATATCCTAATACATTTCTTTTTGGTGTAGTACTATACCACATTCCCAAGCATGGGTCCCACAAGTTTCTTCCTGCCAGTGTATAATTCTTTGTTTCTTCACCAGGGTCAGTTCTTAATGTCTCTTGTAGTCAGGAATCCCTGGACTTTGGTGGTTCCAATGAAGCAAGTGTTCCTTCTTCTCTTTTCCTGAAACAGTGTGGTTTAGCATCATACAGGGGAGAGGTTACTAGCACATCACCCTGTAATGGTTTTGCTTCTTCTAGAAAAATCCAGAGGCACAGTAGGTCTGTCAGTGGACAAGGGAGAGGTTACTAGCACTTCACCTTGTCTTTTTTCCTTTTTCCTGCTGTCCAGAAGGCACAGCAGAGCTAGAAGGAGAAATAGGCTTATCAGTCGAAGAGTCCTCCCGAGGTGGAGGGGTCTTTTTACAGTGAGAAGCATGGGTCCAGGCAGGTAGTCCTTGGCACTTCACAGCGGTGTTGGTGGTTAACAGCACTTGGAAAGGGCCTTTCCAGTGGGGAGCCAAAGCAGTCTTTCGTTGATGGACTGTACATAGACTCAGTCTCCTTGTTTCAATCAATGGCAGGGCTGCTAGGGTCTTTGGGTAGCACTTCTTTTATCTGTGAGAAAAGAAACCTAACACATTTCATTAATGTCTGGCAGTGTTTTGCAGATCTCATAGTTGCTTGGGCACATTCAGCCCCCCCTTTTCTTGGCTATCAGCCAAGTCTTAGCTGTGGGCAGTGTCCTTGGATGGGCCAGCATCTTATCTTTGGACTGAGCTTGCTGGCTATTTTTTTTTCCAGTTAACTCGTTCTGTTCTTTTTCCTGCTTCCCTTCTTGGCTTCTTTTAACCTACAAAGGAAACTTCCACTCTTCACTCATACACCTTCTCCCAAAAATGAACACATACACAATTGCCATTATACAGTACATTAGTCTTATTACTCAATGTATGCCATGTACACCCTTCCAGTAAAATAACTTTATTACAGAGCTTTGGAGCAACAAACCAGGACAAGCACACCCACCTTTGAGGAGTCCACTCGGTACAACCTCTGGTGTCCAATAGCTTTCCTCCCTCCCCAGCCCTCTGGCTAGAAATCTGAGGTAGCCAGAAGGATCCCATGGGCAATATGGGGAGTGGGTTAACCTTCCATGTCCTTGCTTCCAAAGACTGTCGGTATGCAAATTTTAACAACAATTTTTCAATTAAAAAATCTGGCCAATGAAGTTTCTTTTTCTTACTTAAGCAAATATATCAGATTTTAGTATATCACATTTTCCTGATTTATCCAAACACTTTGTATTCCAAGTTGAATAAAACAAGTATCTGCTTTTTGATTTAACCCTTCTATTTAAATTTGAGCTAGACTGTCCTATGAAAATATTAAATTCAACAATTCTGGCTACAAGACAAACATCACAAGACAGGACAAAGAACACAAAAATAATTCCTATTGTACCAGTAAATGCATGGTACATAGAATG
>NW_027058163.1:0-3000 GCF_011386835.1 Chrysemys picta bellii | reverse complement strand
TTTTCTGATAACTTTTGTATTTCCACATCATCCCCAAATCCCTGTTTTTTCCCCCTTTACACATTAATTCGAGTTTAGCAGGACTGATGCTGGAACACGTAACTGGAGCAAAACCTCTTTACTCCAGTTAAATCTCCTCTTTTGCCCTGTTTTACACATCTCAAATCCACTTTACAAACAAAACAAAACTGGGCATTTTCCTACTTAACATTTCTTACTGGCTACCTGGTTTGTCTTGATATCACAAATCAGGTAGGTTAACAATGCTAATCCTCCCAGTTTAGCTTTTATCCCCTGGGATGTTCACAGTTTCAGCAGAGACAGGGCCTATTATGGAACTAGTGTAATATTATGCCCAGAGTTTGTAATGAACCCCCTTCTCCCTAATTCGTTGCACTGTAATTTTAAGTACCTCAGCAACAGGGGGGTGGGATAGCTCAGTGGTTTGAGCATTGGCCTGCTAAACCCAGGGTTGTGAGTTCAATCCTTGAGGGGCCCACCTAGGGATCTGGGGCAAAACCAGTACTTGGTCCTGCTAGTGAAGGCAGGGGCCTGGACTTGATGACCGCTCAAGGTCCCTCCCAGTTCTAGGAGATAGGATATCTCCATTATTTTATATTTAACAACAGTAGTCTGATTCAGTCACTTCTACTATGCAGGGGGGAAAAAACGTAACCCCCAAATATACTGGGAGTGCTACCCAAATGATGATAAACAGTTACACCAGGCTGAGGTTGAGACAGGCTGAAAACTTTTAAGAGCTCCTGGACAGTAAATTACAGAAACCCGGTGGCCCACAGGACACTAGTGCAGCTGGAGATGGATCGACAGCCTTTTGAAGTTAATGGGACTCTTTCAATTGATTTCAGTGGGCTTTGGATTAGACCCGTTATTAGCTATGGATGAGATTTTTCAAAAGCGCTCAGCACTGGTCTTAAATCAGCCCCCATTGACATTGACTTCAGTGGGAGCAGAAGTAGATTAGTGCTGAGCTTTCTTGACAATCCCTGGGATTTAACGCCCTCTGTTATTTAACTATAATGGAGCAGGGGTAGGGAGGAATCCAAACCTCCAAGTCAGGTAAATATTTACAAGATGTAGAGCAGGTATTATCCCCCCAGGAGATGCAATTTTGTCTCTCTCTCTCTACATATTGGCCTGAGTACCTTAATCAATGTTACAACTCACTCCCTCTCTGTGTCCAAAAAGATGGAGATGCTTGAAACCAATGGGAGATCTTGAGAAAGGTAAAGCAAGTCCATCTACAGGTCACTGGCCAAAGCTTTTTCAGTTGGTGCTGGCAGTCTCCTGGGGGAAACATAATTGTAGTCTATCAGAATAAGCCTAAACTTAATGCCAGGGAATGAGATCTAGACCAGAACCCAGCCGCAAAGATCTAAATTGCTACTAGCCCTATAGTACTAAGGAATGAGATAATGTCTCTTTGCAGGTAGCTTCACATAAGGCAACAAGAATGGGAGCTCTCGTGTAGACAAGGGGTCTATTACTTGCCAGCCATTTTTACCACGTCCGCTCTGACCCTTCTGTGCATACTTACCAGACCAAAAGAGAGCACAGACCAAACAAAGTCAATCCCCTTCGAGAAGGTTATGGAAATTCCATAATTTTCTAAGCTTTTGTAAGTTTTATCATTTAATTGGAGTGGGGATGGGGATGGTGGTGGGGAAAAGCTTTCAGTAAAAAAAAATTGTTAGAGAACAAGTCTTCCTGGAAATACAGGAGCACAAAAGCTGGCTGTCCTTTCCTGCTAGGGCTATCTGGGACAAACAAGCCTTTCCCCTCATGTCTTCAAAGCCATTGATTTAAGGAAAGAGAGTCATTGTAAGTTGAGGACAATGGATATTTACTTTTGGAAACAATAGACTTGATGGACCGCAAAACGTGACCTAATTTTCAGCAATGCATTGACCTCAGAGCAAAACTGTCTTGATTTGGGATGGAGAAAAGTGCATTATTTGCCTGAGTTGACCATTTCTTCTGATGTAAATCTCTGCTCTGCACATAGGGCATGTGTCTATTGGGAAAATGTATCATGTTAGCAAACCTGTTTAACATTTTAATTAACTAATGAACATGACTTAGAACCTATTGTAGACAGGGCAAAACGTGTTTTAAAACTTGGTATTTGGTCATGGTTAATTATATACTCCCTACTAGAGTTTACCTTGATGAGCTAGCATGTGTTAAAACTACAACTGCCTTGTCTACACAAGGATTTTAACATGTGTTTAATGAAATGTTAAACTAGATATTAACTTTTGGCCACATCTACACCAGGAAAGAAGGGTTTAACACGTTAGTTAAAGTGTATTAGGGCTTGTCTAGGTTAGGATGAGAGATGTGTTAGCTAACATATACTAATTAACATGTTCTAAAAGTTTAGTGTAGAAAAGGCAGTGTATCCTCTAACACATGCTAACTGGTTGACTTAGTCTAGGCTCCCCCCTCCCCCTGATCAGTTTAGCACATGTTAAAGGCACATGGCCTTGTCAACACTAGATTGGTTAGCACATTTTGGTTAGTATGTGCTAAGGTCACACCTTTAAATCCCAGCTGAGACAAGGCCTTAGTTAACATACTTTCTAACATGATGCATTTTCTTCAGTGTAGACCAGGTCTCAGAGTGAAATTCAACCCTCTCTGCGAGGAGCCTGGAGCTAGAAAGGAGAGGGTACAAGTGAGGCACTGACATCAATCCTACCTCATTTCCCTTAGTTACTGTTCCTTCTTCCTGTGCTCCAAAGACAGGTATCTGCGGTATCTGGAGCCAGGAAGGGTGGTGGTGGTGGGGATCATGTGGGATCCAATGGGTTTGAACAGCAGCCATTTCCCTTCCATGCTCAGGGATTTAAGGCAAATGGCTCCATGTAGTCCTAGCCCTCTTGCATCCATTCATAGCTTTGTAAGGCCTAAACAGACACTTTTTTCCTCACCTCCAGAGAAGAACTAGAAACTACTGATAATTCTAAGAAAGCTAGT
>NW_027058162.1:0-3000 GCF_011386835.1 Chrysemys picta bellii | reverse complement strand
CACTCAGGGGGGTGTTTTTTCACACCCCTGAGCGAGAAAGTTGCAGCGCTGTAAAGCGCCAGTGTAGCCATAGCCTAGGTGTGTTCATGTAAACAGTTTTTTCCTGAACTCTCTCCCACTCCCAGCTAGCTGTCGGGAATTCATTCAGACCCTGCTTACATATGTGGATGCGTGTGTGTGTGTGTAGATCTTCCACTACATTGCCTTATTTTAACAGACAGCATCACCTTTCCATTTAGGCTAATTTGTTATTGACATAAACACATTTATCTAATATAATGTATTGGCTGTTCTTAACATAATCTGTATTTTCATATACTGGAGAGGTCCAAAAATTGGATGAAAATAGTAAAAACTGAATAACAGCTTTTGTAAAACCCAGGCAATTAAAAAAAATTTGAAAAACTAAAACCGAAGGGCCTTAAGTATTCATAGATTATTACAGGAAGCTCCAAGTGCTTCACACACCTTCAGTCTGGAGAGTCACTACAGCAGCCTAATGAGGCCAGGAGGACTAGATAATGAGGTGAAAGCTGAAGAATAAAAGCCCATCTTTGGAGATACTGGATTACAGCTGCCCTCATCTCAGAGCTTCGCGCCTTCAGCGTTAGCCTCCAAGAGATTCACTAGCTTGTGTCAGTTCTCTGAGGGACTGGCAGTTGAGCCAGTTCTCTGGGCTAGGGCCCTGTCTCTACACTCTTTGTTTGGGATGCCTCTGAGTTCTGGCCAGGAGTGAATCTGCATTAGCCTATTGACCATGGAGTTACTCAAGGCATCCAGACAATATTTGCACAGCTACACTCTGTTCAGAAGAGAATGAATCCCTCCCTCTTCCCATATGAAGGGGTGGTCCATCGTTCAGTCTGTTTCAGAGCACTCCCCTGTCTAGACTGTGACTGTTCCCAGTCCATCTCCTGTAACTCACATTTCCAGGTGTCTGTCATCCTGTGTGGGGATCCAGGAATGATACGCACCCTGGGCCCCAATGACATTTATTGCCTGTTAAAGGCTCTCTGCACTAGGGCCCTTGAAGGCCTTTCCATGAACTGTGAGACAACTGGCCAGTCTCTCCCAGTCTAGGCCAAGCATTTCCCCACTTGTCTAACAGTTTTCAACACCACCAAACCCAGGTCAGATCCAATCTCCTTTTGTGGTAGGGGCAAAACATCCTTCAAGTTTATTCCTTTGGCTCTGGATGAACGTCGGTTCTTCTCAGGGGAGGAGGTTGGCGTTTGGTGAAAGCAGCGGCGTGTGTCTTACATACTGTGAGGATGTTCCTTACTGCAGTATTTATAACATACCCACATGTGTCCCCAGCTGGGACAGGATTGTACCAGCTGGGAAAAGGTTGGGACTGGCAGGTGGCGTCACTGTCACGATTTTCTAAGTATTCTCCATCAATTTCCCGTTTGTTCAATGTGCCACATCTCAGTCCCTCACCTGCTCTCATATATTCATTGCTCTGTCACATTCCTGATGTGGGTGTTTACCGAGGACTGTGATTGCTGGTTCAGGATTTGCGGATAGTGTAGGCAGATATCTGTTTATCATCATAAATGAGACACAGCTATTCTGGGGGACCAGTAGCGATTCTGCCCCTGTGAGGATGGCAATAGGAACTGGGAATATGGCAGCACCTCACAGCTCCTCCACCTAACTGCCCTTGTCTCTGTGCCTTACTGAGCTCCAGATCAGTGCTCCCATTCATAACATCCCATGGACCCTGGCGGTGCCTGAGTAGCACCACTGAGCTGGGAGATACTTGATGCTGGTTGGCAGAGGTGGAGGGAGGGTAAAGTAATGCAATCTCCCTGAGGGACCACTGAGGGCAGGGATTGAAGGGGGCACCGTTAAGTTTGTCTGTCTGTGTTGGGGGCAGGGGTCCTCTTGACAGCAAAGCAGAAAATGCTGAATGTAGAGTGCTGAGAATTAAACTCTCCCATTTGGGAAGGGCATGAGGGCCCCCCCCCAAAAAATCCTGCCTCCCTACTTCAGCATTGGTGTGAGGGTGAAAGGGGTTTGAAGTACGGCAGAGCATATGCTGTGGCAGGTCTTACCAAGCTGAGATGGTGTTGAGCTAGCCTCCAGGGTAGTAGGTAGTCTCACCATACCTCTATTAAGCTAGGGCAACCTGGCCAAAGTGGAGGGGGTACCGCAGCTACAGGACACAAGGGTTGGCACCCCGAATGCACTGCTGCAAGATTCTCCTGCCAAACAAGCCACACAATGCAGAATAAACTGGAAAACAGCTCAGACTCATGCGTCAGCCTGACCTGGGATAACACAGGACGAAAAACAGAGGCTAGTCTAACTATTTGTTGCAAGTCACAACACAAGAACACTGTCATCCGATTCATATATCGATATTTACATTGAAGTCAGAAAATCAATAAAAGCCGAGGTCATAGGGTTATGTGAAACAAGAATAAAAGACATGCATCTGATGAAGTGGGCATTCACCCACAAAAGCTTATGCTCCACTACATCTGTTAGTCTTTAAGGTGCCACAGGACTCTTTGTTGCTTTTTACAGATCCAGACTAACACGGCTACCCCTCTGACACAAGAATAAAAGACCTCATTGCACAATGGAAAAGCTGAGAGCAAGTATTCCTAGGAAGATCACTTGACAATAGAGCAAGGATTGGCGGTGTAGGAGTCATTGTCAGGAAAGAAACAGTTCCAAGGATAGTTAGCGGCAACATCGTGTCACCCCAAATAGCAGGTCTCACGCTTCAGATAAAATGAAGGAGAACGATTCAAATTATTCAGGTGTATGCTCCCACGCAGCAAGAGGAAGATGAAGAAAGGGACCATATCTACGAAGAGCTGGAGGAGGTAATGCAGAAAAGATCCACCTACACAATTATCCAAGGGGACTTCAATGCAATAGTAAGTGGAAAAAAGATTGAAAAAGAAAAGTATGTGAGAAAATTCAGTAAAGGTGTAAGAAATGATTGTCTGGTTGCATTCAGAGAGGCAAACCATCTCCACATAATGA
>NW_027058161.1:0-3000 GCF_011386835.1 Chrysemys picta bellii | reverse complement strand
GCTGTTGCAGTCGTTGGCAGGGGATCCTGTTCCACCACCTTTGTCTGGGTCTCTGGTAACCCAGATGGGGCCCTGGTGGACGGCTTAGGAACAGGGATGGGGGTGAAAGCTTGCTTAGCCTTGGCTAGTTCCAGTTCATGTTTCCTTTCTTTTTCTCTCTCCTCCATCTCTTTTTCTTTCATCTCCATCTCTCTCTTGTGGGCCTCCTCTTTGGCTTTCTCTTCTCTGTCTCTCAGCTCTATCTCTTTTTCTTTCAGCTCCATAGCTCTCTTGTGGGCCTCCTCTTTGGCTTTTTCTTCTTTTGTAGTCATTTTCCTGTTTTTTTGTGCTGGGTCACCCCCTCTGCAGTTGACTGAAACTGGGAAGCTCTCAGCTCTGGCTGCTGCTGAGTTAACAGAGACTTTCTAACTAGCTACTCCCGAGGATGTAAAAAGAAAAAAAAACAATTCAGCTTCTAAATTCCCTTTCCCTTTGTTTGCCCATTTGAACACTTCTCTTAACAAAGGACCTGTTAAAAAAACTTAACACCTCTGCCTTCAGGCAAGGAGAGATAAGATATGCATCTATCTACCTCCAGCTCGGCTTTCCAAGCAGCTAGAAGGAAAAAAAAATCTCACTGGCTTTTGGGTTTAAAATGATCCCACCACTCTACCACCATGTCAAGGCTGGATCCCCACTTTGAACTTTAGGGTACAAATGTAGGGGCCTGCATGAAAACTTCTAAGCTTAACTACAGCTTAGCTCTGGTTCCGCTGCCACCATTTCAATTTTTCCCTTTCTGAGAAGCCTTGAAAAACCTTCACCAATTCCCTGGTGAATACAGATCCAAACCCCTTGGATTTTAAAACAAGGAGAAATTAACCATCCCCCCTCCTTCCTCCCACCAACTCCTGGTGAACACAGATCCAATCCCCTTGGATCTAAAACAAGGAGAAATTAACCATTCCCCTCCTTCCTCCCACCAACTCCTGGTGAATCAAGATCCAAACCCCTTGGATCTTAAAACAAGGAAAAATCAATCAGGTTCTTAAAAAGAAGGTTTTTAATTAAAGAAAAAGGTAAAAATCATCTCTGTAAAATCAGTATGGAAATTAACCTTACAGGGTAATCAAACTTAAAGAGCTCAGAGGACTCCCCTCTAGTTTTAGGTTCAAAGTACAGCAAACAAAGATAAACACTCTAGTAAAAGGTACATTTACAAGTTGAGAAAACAAAGGAAAACTAACATGCCTTGCCTGGCTATTTACTTAGAAGTTTGAAATAGGAGAGACTTGTTTAGAAAGATGTGGAGAACCTGGATTGATGTCTGGTCCCTCTCAGTCCCGAGAACGAACACACTCCCAAACAAAGAACACAAACAACAACCTTCCCCCCCCCCCAAGATTTGAAAGTATCTTGTCCCCTTATTGGTCCTTTAGGTCAGATGCCAGCCAGGTTACCTGAGCTTCTTAACCCTTTACAGGGAAAAGGATTTTGGAGTCTCTGGCCAGGAGGGATTTTATAGTACTGTACACAGGACAGCTGTTACCCTTCCCTTTATAGTTATGACAGGGGTATTGGTTTTCATAACCATTCATCCCCATAACGAGTGGCACTGGTAGTGATACTGGGAAACTGGAGTGTCTAAGGGAATTGCTGGTGTGACTTGTGGTTAGCCAGTGGAGAAAAACCAAAGTCCTCTCTGTCTGGCTGGTTTGGTTTGCCTTAGAGGTGGGAAGACCCCAGCCCTGGGCTGTAAGTGCCCTGCTTGAAGCGATTTGTCCTGAACTGGCACTCTCCGTTGGGTCCCGCCAGAATCGCCTCGTCACAGCCTGGCTGAGAATTCCCAGCAGCAACAACTGAAGGGCAACACAGTCAGACTCCCCAATAGGCAGCGTTGGTTCTAGGAGCCCTGGCCAGGGTGTTCTCCTGGGTTCGATGGTAACCCTGCCCCACCGTGCAGGCTGGGGCAAGTCACGGAGCTCTCTGGGCTTCAGTTTCCCCAGGTGTCCAATGGGTAGAATTCCTACCTCCCAGGAGGGCGGTGGAGCTTCATTAATCAGGGGGAGTAAATGATGCCAAGAGCCTCCTACCCAGGGGACGTAGAAATGAATTCTGCCAGAGATCTCCCTAGGCCAATCTAATTCACGGGGGAGGCACTCAGGTCTGTGGGGATGGGCAACAGGATCAGAGCTTGGGAGAGACAGAGAGAAAAGTGCAAAGCCAAATTCCCAGTTTGACTTTTTCTGTACTCTCCTGCAGCTTCACCTCCTCTGACTCCACCTGGGTCTCAGCTGCTTTCTTCTTCAGGGACAAGTGCGTCCACCTTCTTGGTGAGGAAACTGTTCTCTCCTCATCGCTATCTGCCATCGAGGTGTCAGATTGGCTACAGACACAGAGTCTTTTCATGCCTGATAGGATGGTCCATGAGAATTTGCTTCTCTGGGGCTTCTCTGGCAAGGCCTGTTCTTGCTGGCTGAGGACAGAGCATGCCTCAATTGCTGCAGGTTGGACGAACACTTTGTGCACGTAGATCTCTCTCTGCAACCTAGAGGCGAGTCTTTGGAAAAAGGAACGAAGCCTGGAGTAGAAAGAAGGAGGAAATGGGTTTTTCTGTCATTCTCTAAAGGAAGGGAATTAGTTTGCCCAGGATTCACAGATCCAAGAGACTGGTCTTTTGAATCCATCTGCGCCTCTAATAGCCAGCACTGGTTCATACAACCAAGAACATAAGCAACACAAGACCGCCCAGACTGGGTCAAACCAAAGGTCCATCTAGTCCAGTATCCTGTCTTCCGACAGTAGCCAGTGCCCCAGAGGGAATGAATGATTTAGTTGGGAATTGGTCCTGCTTTGAGCAGGGGGTTGGACTAGATGACCTCCTGAGGTCCCTTCCAACCCTGATATTCTATGATTCTATGAATGAACAGGGAATCGTCAAGTGATCCATTCCTGTTGCTCATTTCCGGCTCCTCGCAAACAGAGGTTAGGGACACCATCCCTATCCATCCAGGCTAATAG
>NW_027058160.1:0-3000 GCF_011386835.1 Chrysemys picta bellii | reverse complement strand
AGAATAAAGACAGTGGCCCTCTGAAGCAACAGCAGGGGTGAGGTGCACAAAACAAAAAGAAGAAATGTTAGAAACACTGAGCCTTAAAATGGCTCTGTGTAATCAGACTGTCTCTTTGATAAGGGTACATAAAACTCTGTAAGAACAAAAGAAACAGTTACACCTTATGTAAAAATGAATATGGCTAATGTTTTAAAAGTTAAAGTATAGAAGGAATGTGCAGACGTGTGCAGTGTATATTATAGAGGGGGTAAAAGAAATGCAAACAAAACATGCTACTTAATTAAAATCCTATTAGGGCTCCAAAGGAGCCACAATAGACTGTGTTTTCTTTTTCAGATCTGTGTGTGTTTTGGAAGCAAGAGTTAAAAGTAATCAAAACTCTGGTAAAAGTTAATTGTGTTCCTTTTAAGACAGAGTCTCGGAGCTCTGCTAATGGTTTTGAATCCAAAAGCCGAGCCTGTGTGGATGCAAATTATCTAACTGATAAAGGAAGTGAGAGAACTGCCAGCACAAAGAAGTTGCAGATAAAGAACATACCTGGTCAGCAAACAAATTGTCTAAATAAAAGGCACAGTATAACAAGATACCTTTAATTAAAATAAATTTAATGTTAATAAGTACCCCTGTAACAATGTATAGTGTGTATGATTTTTGGGGAAAAAAAATCCTTTATGGTAATGATGCTTTTCAGCTGTTAACCTGTGAACAAACTTAAAGATTAATACAGCAGGAAAGATATTGTAACCTTGGTCTGCTGTAAAGGGAAAACTGAGGTACATCACCTCATGGATTTAATGACTGAACAGTGGGATAATTTCCCCATAACTCTTAAAAGATAGAAGCCATTAAAACCTGGCCTGCCTATAGAACAAAAACACAGGAAAATATGGAGGTAATTCCTCTTGTTTTGCCTGCAATCAGCAAGGGTATTTGTAAAAGAAAGGAATATTTTAAGCAATAATAAATGCCACCCCAAAAGGGGTAGAAAAATGTTATTTTTGTCTTTCAGAAAAAGCTAATATCAGCTACAGGACAACCTAATAAGAAACAAATAAAAGTGGGTATGCTTATCCATGCCTGTTGCTCCAAAGCCCTGTAGTGAAGACATCTCCCTAGGATCCTGTATGTGGGATAAAATGAATAATGACACCAAAGTACTGTATAATGGGCTATGTGCATGTGTTAATTCTTGGGGAGAAAAGTGTTTTAAAAGAATGGAAGTGTTAGCAACCTTCCAATAGATAAATGTAATGTAATGTGTTTACAAAAGGTAAAAAGGTAACATAGTTCCTAAAACAAACAAAAGGGCAATGTGGGAAACCGAACCATTCATATTATACATGCGAATGGCAACATGTTAAGAATTGCCACTGCAGAAAGACATAACAGCTTACCATTGGTATAATATATTTTCTGAATGGTCTCCCACAACTACTGGCGTACTAATGTTACTAACCCTAATTGGTTTTGATTTTAAATTGTATGTGTTTAATTGTAACGTTTGAAATGTGCTGTTGGATAAAACAAATGTATGCAAAGCTAGAGCCACAGGCCCAAATCACCTCCCAGTATTTTCTATTACGTGGACTAAATAAGAAGTGACACTGGCGATTAATAATCTTAGTGTCAAAAGGGGGATATGTAGGAGCAGGATTTTATAATGTCCCATAAGAATTAATGTATGATTTGATTTCATCCCTGTCAGCCACCCTTTTTGAATAGCAGAAAGGAATGACAGACCAGAACAATCCTTATGACTGATTATGGTCACCCTTTTGTTTTAGAATAAGTTATAATGTCTACTATGGTTTCCTATATGTATTACAGAGTAGGCCTCTAGTTAAATATACATTTTTTTGTTTTAAGGTTTAGTAAGTAAGAAACAGGATTCTCTAGTGTGTCTATGTTAAGTAGATTAGAGGAACATTGAAGGCCTGCGTCTCAATGTAAATTGTCTTGGTTATTGATTGCAAAACTTAGCAAGGTTTAATTTGCAATGCCTTTTTTGCTCCATATAAAATACTACTGTTTGTATTCCCAATCTGTGTGAATAAGGAATGTATGCATCAGGAAAAGATAAGGTGTGAAGGCCATTGTTATAGCCAGAGTCAAGGAAGAAGAAGTAAAGAGACTTAAAGGACATCAAAGAATCATCAGGTACTGCTTACTATCCAGATGGCTGTTAAACTGTCTGGCATCAGAGCGTGCATACATGCTTCGCAGTGTAAGAAGGCACCCCCCAGCAAACCAATCACCTCAGGACCACGCAGAGTCAATTTTGACTCCAGAAGAAGACGTAGAGGAACAGCCTGCAATACCTTACCATCTACGCTCTCGTAAGGGTTGCCAGAAACAGACGAGGACCTAAAGCAAGGCCCAAAAAGAAGCAGTAGTGAGCCTAGCGCCTGCTGCCTGGTGGATGTAAAACCGTGACTGCGGTTCCCTCAGTTGAGGTTGTCAGAACCGAAGGGCCTTGCCTCCAACATGAGCCTCTGGTGGCGCCTGTTCCTTGGCTGCTGGTGTCTTAAGGTCTGGGGAGTCCACAATGACAATTCTTTTATCCAGCAGCAAGTGTGGATAGCTCAGACTCTCAATATTTCTAATTGCTGGGCCTGCAGCCACATCCCAGCCCACTCTCAAGCTGGTGTTCCTGTCCTGGCAATCCCACTCAATTCCCCAGACCTCACTGGAGGACTTCATCCGTTTAACAAAACATGGAACAATAATGACACTTGGGAAGCAGTGGGAATAATTGTATCTAAATGGATAAGAGTGGTGGAGGGAAAAGGTCATTGGTGTTGGGTGTGTAATGGGACAGGGCTGGATCTGGGAAAAAGTCATTGCCTTCAGCATATTGTGGCCAATGGTGTATGGGATTATTCGAACAAAACTAAAGAGTGGCGGGCCGGGTATGGGGATATGAATTTTTTCTCGACCTGGGATCAAACAGAAAAATCAATCTCATGTTCCCCCTACAGTAACCTTAGTGAAAACAAT
>NW_027058159.1:0-3000 GCF_011386835.1 Chrysemys picta bellii | reverse complement strand
ACAATCTTTCAATGCCATGCAAATAACACCACTCCTCGTAAGGAGAATTACCCTGTACCCTTCGGAGGATATTACTCCTCCTTTGTAGGCACCTATGTGACAAATGGGTGCAACCAACCCTTCCCGGCCTTAATAGGCCATCATTGGGTTTGTGGGACCAAAGCTTATACTGTGTTACCAGCTAACTGGTCAGGTATCTGTTATCCTGCCTGACTCTTCCCACAATTCCGAGTGCTTGGGTCCTTCCCACGAGAATGCCTTCGTAATTTCAGGCAAAGAAGAAGGGACTTTTCAGAGGCCCAATGGTATGTAAATAACATAAGCCCCTTGACCTGGGAAGAGGCCATTGGCGGTTCCCTTATCCCACTTGGGGGAGTAATACACCATGCAAAAAGGCTCCTAAGGTTACAAGCAGTAGTTGAAATAATGGCAAATGAAACCGGAGAGAGTTTAAAGACCCTGGCCAAAGAAACAGGGGCGATCCAACAGATGGCCCTCCAAAACTGTCAGGCATTGGACATAGTGCTGGCAGCCAAAGGAGGGACCTGTGCTCTCATTGGAAAAGGATGTTGTGTGTTCATACCTGACGACACCAATGAGGTAATAGATCGTGCTAGTCACTTAGAACAAATTGCATATCTTCCCCATGAAGAGCCAAGTTATTTATGGAAGTGGCTAAGTAACCTATTCAATTTCTCTGGCATAGGAAACTGGTTGTTTCAGGGAGCCCTGACTATCCTGTGTGGAATCCCAATGATTTTTGTATGTTTTCAGTTAATCTCCTGTTGTATCCAGAATTGTGTACGGTATGCCACCCAGGTGACTGCCCCAAAACAGAGTGCTAATATGATGGTGTTAAATATCACTGATGAACGAAGAGATAAAGAACTATTAATAAGTGGAACCCAGTAATTGTTGGTCTTTGCGTAAGCTTGACCAAAAGGAGGGATTGTGAAAGTGAAATGAATTATATTAAAGAAATAGAATGAATTAAAAAAATGCTGTATGTACCTTTAAGTAGAAACGAGAAATGCTGCAA
The DNA here is from genome assembly GCF_011386835.1 of Chrysemys picta bellii. Classification (NCBI taxonomy): domain Eukaryota; kingdom Metazoa; phylum Chordata; order Testudines; family Emydidae; genus Chrysemys; species Chrysemys picta. The sequence continues at coordinate 1,961 of NW_027058159.1, read as the reverse complement.
GCCAGGGGGGCAAGAAAGCAGACATTAACTGCTTAACTTGCCACTTAAGGGCAATTGGTGAAGCATTAGTCTTAGATGGATAAGAGTTAACAAGGAAGCAGGTTATGCATATTGTGCTCCATGCATATTTTACAATTTTGCTCTCTCTGTCCCTTTGTTTAGTTTACACCCTTTTATCTGTATAAATAAGACTGTTTGAATCTTGCATGGAGGCTCACATTATCTGAATGTATTAGCAGAGCGCTGTGCTAATAAAACAGAGTGGTCTGACAAACTATGAGTCCTGAGTCTAACTTTGACACTGTCTAGGAAGGAGTACGGCAGAAAGGGATCTAGGGGTTATAGTGGACCACAAGCTAAATATGAGTCAACAGTGTGATGCTGTTGCAAAAAAAGCAAACCTGATTCTGGGATGTATTAACAGGTGTGTTGTGAGCAAGACACGAGAAGTCATTCTTCCGCTCTACTCTGCTCTGGTTAGGCCTCAGCTGGAGTATTGTGTCCAGTTCTGGGCACCGCATTTTAAAAACGATGTGGAGAAATTGGAAAGGGTCCAGAGAAGAGCAACAAGAATGATTAAAGGTCTTGAGAACATGACCTATGAAGGAAGGCTGAAAGAATTGGCTTTGTTTAGTTTGGAAAAGAGAAGACTGAGAGGAGACATGATAGCAGTTTTCAGGTATTTAAAAGGGTGTCATAAGGAGGAGGGAGAAAACTTGTTCACCTTAGCCTCTAAGGATAGAACCAGAAGCAATGGGTTTAAAGTGCAGCAAGGGAGGTCTAGGTTGGACATTAGGAAAAAGTTCCTAACTGTCAGGGTGGTTAAACACTGGAATAAATTGCCGAGGGAGGTTGTGGAATCTCCATCTCTTGAGATATTTAAGAGTAGGTTAGATAAATGTCTATCAGGGATGGTATTTGGTCTCATAGACTCATAGACTTTAAGGTCAGAAGGGACCATTATGATCATCTGGTCTGACCCCCTGCATGCTGCAGGCCACAAGACCCTTCCCTGGACTGTGCCGTTGAAGTCCCCAATCCTGTGTTTTAGTGACTTCAATCGGCAGGGACCCTCCTGCTAGTGATCCCTGCCCCATGCTGCAGAGGAAGGCGAAAAAGCTCCAGCGGCTCAGCCAATCTACCCTGGAGGAAAATTCCTTCCCGACCCCAAATATGGTGATCAGTAATACCCCGAGCATGTAGGCAAGAGTCTCTAGCCTGACCCTTGTTTGCCATTATGCTATTTACGTACCATTGCTTGGTTTTCCTCGGCTACTATGTTTTACCATTAAACCATTCCCTCCATAAACTTATCCAACTTAATCTTAAAACCAGACAGGTCCGTTGCCCCCACCGTTTCCCTCGGAAGGCCATTCCAATATTTCACCCCTCTGACGGTCAGAAACCTTCGTCTGATTTCAAGCCTGAACTTCCCCACGGCCAGTTTATATCCATTGGTTCTCGTGTCCACATTAGTACTCAGCTGAAATAATTCCTCTCCCTCCCTTGTATTTATCCCTCTGATATATTTAAAGATAGCAATCATATCCCCCCTCAGCCTTCGTTTTGTCAGACTAAACAACCCGAGCTCCTCTAATCTCTTTTCATACGACAGGTTTTCCATTCCTCTGATCATCCTAGTCGCCCTTCTCTGCACCCGTTCCAATTTGAGTTCATCTTTTTTAAACATGGGAGACCAGAACTACACACAGTACTCCAAATGAGGTCTCACCAGCGCCGTATACAACGGAAGCAGGACCTCCTTATCCCTACTAGATATACCTCGCCTAATACATCCCAAGACCGCATTGGCTTTTTTCACAGCCACGTCACATTGTCGACTCATAGTCATCCTGCGGTCTACAAGGACCCCTAGGTCCTTCTCCTCTTCCGTTACTTCTAACCAATGCGTCCCCATCTTGTAACTAAAATTGTTATTAGTCATCCCCAAGTGCATCACC
>NW_027058158.1:0-3000 GCF_011386835.1 Chrysemys picta bellii | reverse complement strand
TTGGCTTTTTTCACAGCCACGTCACATTGTCGACTCATAGTCACCCTGCGGTCTACAAGGACCCCTAGGTCCTTCTCCTCTTCCGTTACTTCTAACCAATGCGTCCCCATCTTGTAACTAAAATTGTTATTAGTCATCCCCAAGTGCATCACCTTACACTTTTCACTATTAAATTTCATCTTATTTCTGACACTCCAATTCACAAGCTCATTCAAGTCTCCCTGCAGAATATCCCTATCCTCCTCCGAATTTGCAACTCCTCCCACCTTCGTATCATCCGCAAACTTTATCAGCCCACTCTTGCAATCGGTTCCGAGGTCAGTTATAAATAGATTAAATAAAATGGGTCCCAAAACCGAACCTTGAGGCACTCCACTAGTAACCTCCCTCCAACCCGACAGTTCACCCTTTAATACGACCCGCTGCATTCTCCCCATTAACCAATTCTTTATCCACCTCTGGATTTTCATATCGATCCCCATGTTTTCCAGTTTAACCAATAATTCCTCATGGGGTACAGTATCAAACGCTTTACTGAAATCCAGGTATATTAGGTCCACCGCATTTCCCTTATCTAATAAGTCCGTTACATGGTCCTGCCATGCGGGCGGGGGACTGGACTCGATGACCTCTCGAGGTCCCTTCCAGCCCTAGAATCTATGAATGTATGAAAAAAACACTGTTCTCCACCCCCACCCAGGTTGGCCAGGGAGGCGGCTCTAGCAGGGGGGGCAGGAGGGATTCTGGCAGCAGTGAAGTGGGTTGCGGGGAAGTTGAGATCTTGCCCAAGTCATCCGAGACACTAACGCTAAGCCACAGGATGGCAGCATCTAGTGTCTGTGGAGTCCAAGCACTATTTCAACCCCACACTTTTGGATGAACTTCCCACAAGAGGAGGTGAAGATCACCCCCAGCAACACACACACACACACACACACACACCCACACACACCACTCCTGGTGGTGGGAGGGGAACAGGAGAAAGGACAAAAGAAGTAAGAGATGAAGAGAAAGGAAGGAGGGATGGAGGAAAAGGTAAAACAAAAAGGACAAACCCTAATGTCCCCAGTGATTCTATGGCACAAAATCCAAGGGATGGAATAAAATTCTGCCATCTTAAACTACTGTTTTCCATGCCTAGAATTCAGCTGGCACCACGTGGATCAGACTGAGCAGCTGCCAAAACCTCTTGGAGGCTCTTACCTTCTAAACAGGGACGTCTGTTTTCTAGTAAAATCAGTAAAAGGAAAGGAGAAAACTCGAAAGAGGCTCCTGCACGCACTCACGTACGTGAACCCTAATACTCTCTCAGTCCTCAAAGAAAGACCCCGAGAAGGAGACTTGCTGAAGCAAAGCCACAGGGTCTCTGAGGTTTCCCTGGCCCTGTGCTCCTGTCCTGCCAGGCTGATGTCAGCATCTCTCTCGGAGGTCACCACCTCCCTAACACCTTTGACCAATAAGCTGACATCCTGCAAAAGGCCTTAGTGATGTCACTGCCACACCCAACCAAACCCTGAAGTGCTAATGTCCTGCTGCTGGCCTGACACTTTGAAGGTTTGAGGTTGTCATAACTATAAAGGGAAGGGTAACAGCTGTCCTGTGTACAGTACTATAAAATCCTCCTGGCCAGAGACTCCAAAATCCTTTTCCCTGTAAAGGGTTAAGAAGCTCAGGTAACCTGGCTGGCATCTGACCTAAAGGACCAATAAGGGGACAAGATACTTTCAAATCTTGGGGAGGGGAAGGCTTTTGTTTGTGTTCTTTGTTTGTGTGGGTGTTCGCCCTCGGGACTGAGAGGGACCAGACATCAATCCAGGTTCTCCACATCTTTCTAAACAAGTCTCTCCTATTTCAAACAAGGCGTGTTAGTTTTCCTTTGTTTTCTCAACTTGTAAATGTACCTTTTACTAGAGTGTTTATCTTTGTTTGCTGTACTTTGAACCTAAGACTAGAGGGGAGTCCTCTGAGCTCTTTAAGTTTGATTACCCTGTAAGGTTAATTTCCATACTGATTTTACAGAGATGATTTTTACCTTTTTCTTTAATTAAAAGCCTTATTTTTAAGAACCTGATTGATTTTTCCTTGTTTTAAGATCCAAGGAGTTTGGATCTTGATTCACCAGGAGTTGGTGGGAGGAAGGAGGGGAATGGTTAATTTCTCCTTCTTTTAGATCCAAGAGGGTTGGATCTGTATTCACCAGAAGTTGGTGGGAGGAAGGAGGGGGGATGGTTTATTTCTCCTTGTTTTAAGATCCAAGGGGTTTGGATCTGTATTCACCAGGGAATTGGTGAAAGGTTTCTCAAGGCTACCCAGGGGAGGAAATTAGCCTTGGGATGGTGGTTAAGCTTAGAGGTTTTCATGCAGGCCCCTACATTTGTACCCTAAACTTCAAAGTGGGGATACAGCCTTGACACAGGTACTCTCTGTGGATCACCCCACTCAATGCGTCTTCATTCTAGGAAGCAAGTGGGCTAGACAGTAAAACATCAGAGGCTGCTCCCAATGCTACACTCAGTGTTTCCAAAATTAGTAGACTTTATGGCCACAAGAGACCTTTAGAGCATCTAATCTAAGCCCCTGCATATCATAGGCTTCCTGTATAGTACAATAGTTACTCTTTGGGCACACACATTCCAGAAAGGCATCTAGTCTTCCTTCAATGACATCAAGAGATGGAGAATCCACCACTTTCCCTTTTAGTGAGTGCCAGGGGGTTCCATTTCCCCTTCCACTAACACCCCATTTACAGTGAGCCAGAGCAGTACCTGCAGCAGGGAGTGGGAGTTGCTGATGTCCACAGAGGCACAGCCCTTGCAGTGTCAACTTCCCACAAGGGGAGGTGAAGAGCACCCCCAGCAACACACACACACACACACACACCACTCCTGGTGGTGGGAGGGGAACAAGAGAAAGCAAGGAGAGATGGAGGAAAAGGTAAAACGAAAAGGACAAACCCTAATGTCCCCAGTGATTCTACGGCACAAAATCCCAGGTGGGCTA
>NW_027058157.1:0-3000 GCF_011386835.1 Chrysemys picta bellii | reverse complement strand
CCCTGCAGGACGTGTGTCACGGGGATAAGAGTTAGTAATAAGAATAAGCAACACACTTAAGAAGAGAACATGACTTTTATCTAACCCAACATAGCCAGGAGCAGCCCCAGCTCAGGATCCTCAACCGGACTCACCCCAACTGCCGGGCACAGCGTCCAGTTAACAGCCCCCCCTTGGCCTGGCTGGACACCCACAGACACATGGCCACACGCAGCCCTTCCCTGCTTTGGCTCATTCCACGCTGTCTGTACGCCTCGATTGTGGGCTCCGCTCAGGAGGCTGTGTGGGAGACCAGTTTGCAGTCCCCTGACAGAGAACTACAGTTCACATCAAAAGCTGATCTAACAATGATCCCGGGGGAACGTGTGAGCTCACGCTCCCTGGCCACAATAAAAAGACATGATCCTACTGGGGTCTCTTCTATATGACCTTAGAGACTAACAAATGTATTTGAGCATAAGCTTTCGTGGGCTACAGCCCACTTCATCGGATGCATGTAGTGGAAAATACAGTAGGAAGAGAGAGATATACACAGAGACATGAAACAATGGGTGTTACCATATACAACATAAGGAGAGTGATCAGTTAAGGTGTGTACGGGGAGCGAGTAGCTCAGGGTGCAGGGAGGGGGTAGCTAGGGGCTGTGTGCAGGCAGGGGAGTAGCTCAGGGTGCAGGGAGGGGGTAGCTAGGGGCTGTGTGCAGGAAGAGGAGTAGCTCAGGGTGCAGGGAGGGGGTAGCTAGGGGCTGTGTGCAGGAAGGGGAGTAGCTCAGGGTGCAGGGAGAGGGTAGCTAGGGGCTGTGTGCAGGAAGGGGAGTAGCTCAGGGTGCAGGGATGGGGTAGCTAGGGGCTGTGTGCAGGAAGAGGAGTAGCTCAGGGTGCAGGGAGGGGGTAGCTAGGGGCTGTGTACGGGGAGGCGGTAGTTCAGGGTGCAGGGAGGGGGTTGCTAGGGGCTGTGTGCAGGAAGGGGAGTAGCTCAGGGTGCAGGGAGGGGGTAGCTAGGGGCTGTGTGCAGGCAGGGGGTAGCTCAGGGTGCAGGGAGGGGGTAGCTAGGGGCTGTGTGCAGGAAGGGGAGTAGCTCAGGGTGCAGGGAGGGGTAGCTAGGGGCTGTGTGCAGGCAGGGGTGGCTCAGGGTGCAGGGAGAGGGTAGCTAGGGGCTGTGTGCAGGCAGGGGAGTAGCTCAGGGTGCAGGGAGGGGGTAGCTAGGGGCTGTGTGCAGGCAGGGGAGTAGCTCAGGGTGCAGGGAGAGGGTAGCTAGGGGCTGTGTGCAGGCAGGGGGTAGCTCAGGGTGCAGGGAGGGGTAGCTAGGAGCTGTGTGCAGGCACGGGGGCTCCCGGTGGAACTCCCAGCTTTAGGGGGCGAGGCCTTGGGGCTCCCGGCTTCAGCCTCCCTGCTGCTCCTGGCTTGGGGGCAGGGGAGGTTTGCTGGCTTGAGCCCCGCGCCGCTCCTGGCTTCAGCGCTGGGGCTCGCTGCACCGGGTTTCAGCCGCGGGGCTCCATGGCCCCCATGAAAGGGCTCGCGGCCCCGGACCCCCGGCTGACAACCGCTGATCAGATCAAAACAACGTTGGTAAAACCACAGGTCCGAACAGCAATGGCCGAGTCTTGGGGTTAGTCCTCCAGCCCCAGGGGAAAAGCTTCAGATGGCCCCTCCCGCTCCCCTCCCAACTGCACCTGTGTGGCCAGGCAAACATGGATGATCAGTGCCGCTGGCTCCAAGCCTCCCTCCCCACCCACTTCCACCGTGGCTCTTTGCCCACATTGTGCCTCACGGGGGAAGCCGGCCATGCTGCCCAAGCCAGGCTGGGCAGGGAGGGGGCCCCTCGTCTCTGCTAGCCAGAGGCCGGGAATGGGCGACAGGGGACGGGTCACTGGACGATCCCTGTTCTGCTCAGTCCCGCTGGGCCCCCGGCACTGGCCGCTGTCGGCCGACAGGACACGGGGCCAGATGGACCCTTGGTCTGACCCAGCCCGGCCCTTCCTATGTTCTATGGGCAGGGGCTTGTGGGGCTGCAGCCCCCTAACTGTGTATCCCCCCCGCCCCATAGCCAGCAGCCAGCGCAAAGCTCACACCCGCCACAGCAGCAGGGGGCGCTGCTGGTCTGGGGCTGCTCCCACAACCTGCTCCAGCCCCCCCTCCCCGGGGCCGATCAGGATCTGGGGGCGTGTCCAGGGGCCCAGGACTCCCCCCACGTGGGGCAGCCTAGCACAGGATGGGAAGTTCCGGGTCTGGCCTCCAATCACAGCCGCAGTTGCTCTCTGCACGGGCCAATCAGCGCCAAGGAACGCACATTTAACCGCCCTGCCTGGATGGGTGACGGCTTAAATACAATAGGGGAAAAGGGATGTATTGGCACCAATCAGAAGCTGGGGAGCGATGATAGGCATGTGGGAGCGCCAATCAGACACCAGCGAGAATCTTAGTGTCTGTGAACGGAGCTGGCAGCACGGGGGAGGGGAATCTCCAGTCGGGCCCTTCCCGCTGCTCCCCGGGAGCCTCCCCCAGGGCAGAGCCCCCGGCCCGGCCCCGCCCTCCCGGTCCCGCCCCTGCCCCAGGGCGGCCCCGCTTGGGGAGAAGTGGAGAGACCCCCCAGGGAGCGATGCCCCGGGCTGTGGGGGGCGGGGCGGGAACATGTTGCCTGCAAGAGCCCGGCCCCGCCCCTCCCTAACGTGAAGCTTCCGCCCCGCTCTGGTGTCACTTCCGCCCCGCTTCCGGGGCTAGGGGCTCGCTGGGTCTGGCCCCGTCACACTCTGAGCCCGGGGCTGGAATAGCAGGTGGGGAGCAGCCTGTGGGGCAGGACTGGGGGGCAGAGCTGGGGGGGGGGGCGGTTGGAGGTCCCAAGGCTGGAATAGCAGGTGGGGAGCAGCCTGTGGGGCGGGACTGGGGGGGCAGAGCTGGGGTGGTTGGAGGTCCCAGGGCTGGAATAGCAGGTGGGGGGCATTCTGAGAGTCAGGACTTAGTAGACATCAGAAAAGGCACACAGGCGAGAGGCCGTATAAAT
>NW_027058156.1:0-3000 GCF_011386835.1 Chrysemys picta bellii | reverse complement strand
GTTTGGACAGTGAGAAAAGCTTGAGTCGGAGATCACAGCTTATTACAGCTCAGAGACTGCACACCGGAGAGAGGCCAGAGAAATGTCGTGAGTGTGGGAAAGGTTCCCCTGAGCGATCAGCCCTTACTGCCCAGGAGAGACCCACACGGGAGAGAAACCCTGTACAGGCCTCCACTGTGCGGAAAAGCTTCAGTGACCACTCAAAGCTTACTAGACATCGGAGAATCCACAGGGGTCAACATCAGCCAATCCCACAGGGACGAAACCTCTTAGATTTCATTAGCTGGTGTGTAAAACACTAATATTAGAGCTTGGACATCAGAGACTCCCCCACACCAGAGGGAAATTCTCTCAATGCCCTGACGAGGGCGGCCATAGTAAGAACTCCGTTTCCTCATTCCCACACTCAGGTGAGTGGCATTTGTCTCCCGGGAATCCAGCTGTCCGGTGCTGGGGGGAGGATGCAGCAGCACCCGAGCATCAGCTGGTCAGTGACTCTCTCGCTCTGCCTGGTCTAAGCAAACCCCAGACAGAGGAGAGGACCCCCAATCAGCACCTCCTGATGGCTGCAGCCCTGGCTGCTGAGCTGATAGGCCAAAGGGGGGAGAAGGAAGAGACAGAAACTTTCCAGACACTCCCAGTCCCTGGCTGAAGCCCCCCGCCCCTTCCCAGACCGGATCCGCCTTCCATGGAGATTGAGAGAGGGAAACTTGGGCCAGACCCCACCTTCCCTCTAGACACCTGTCCCCTCCCCATATCTTCCATCAGCCCCTGGGCTGGGCTCCCCCACTGACCTGGAGCTGTTCCCTGGAAGGGGAGTGTCCAGGAAAGCTGGTAACTCCGCCCCTCCCCAAATCCCTCAGGGCTGGGATCTGCTAGATCCGATATTGAGGGAGCAGGAGGAGGGTTTGTGGAAAAACGGGGGATGGAATGGTTGGGGCTGGTGGAGTTGGGACGCAGAGCGAGCTGGGGGCTGGGGCTATCGAGTGTTTGGGGATCATGCGATAAGAGGAGAGGGAGAGCATGGAGGGGCGAGGGGGAGAGGTGCTGCCGCTGATCATTCATTCCCTCTCTACCTTCTCCCTGCCCCCTCTGCATTCAGAAAGCACCAAGAAGAGGGGCTAATTTCCCCAGGGCCTTTTACGGGCGGCCCAGAGATCCCACCTCTGCCTCCACAGCATTGTCCTTGGAGGTTCCTTCTGTGGTAGGAAATGTGGTCGGGATGAGCCAGCACATCCCTATGACGCTCCACCAGATTTGCTAGTGTAAACTGACCCTGAGCATCTCATGTGTTCTCACCCCCCCCCCCCCCCCCCGTTAGCAGAGTGACTGCTAGTGCCTGAATTCCCCCTTTGGGGCCGGATTGTCTCAGTCCCAGAGATTGTCACCTTGCTCCAGGCCGTGGGGAAAAGCATTTAGTGTTTGTACACTTTCTACCTTATGGACCAGAATTAACTAGATGATAAAATAGTGGGACATTAAGATGTGGTGCTTTCCCTCCAGTGCTATTGGAGGGTGATGGGGTGAGTCTGAGGGATTCCCTCCTTCCCCCTTCACCATCACCCTCCATCCCTGACACAGCAACCTCTGTCCAGCAATGGAGAGTTTTATCCTCTCCTTATCCTACCTCTCCACCTCCCAGAGGGTCACATGCCACAGGGGTTTTTCTCTCTTTGGGACGGCCGCTTAGTTGCACACTCCCATATTAGTCTAGTTTGACAGGAGGTAGCTCAGATTTGTTGAGGACTTCATGAGACCAATGATCATTTGCCGGAAGAGTCTTTTCTTTAATTACAGGTTTTTTTAATTTTTGTCTAACCCTTTGTCATGAGATTTGTGGTGTTTGAACAATGACTGTGGTCTATCTCTCAGCACAGACACCGCGGGTGCGAGCTGGAGTCACGCTCTGAGGGGCAGAGACTGAGACAGGGAATGAAGTTATTGCCTGATACAGTCAGGAGTGGGGAAGTGGGGGACAGAGCTGGGAAAGTGCTGGGTTTGCTCTTCAGAGCCAGAACGAGCCGAGGCTCAGAGCTGTGAACTCCCTGCGTCAGAGCCGGAGAGACTAGAAGCCGACGCTGAACTCTAAAGGGCCATGAATGACATCCCAAGAAGAATGACGCAGGGAGGGGGCAGCGTCTCCCGACTGCTGAGATGACGAGGATGGGCACAGGCAGGAGGGTGCTGGGATGTCAGCAGTTGTAGCCAGCCTTGAAGCCAGGTCCTCCCACGTCACTGAGGCCAGAGGAAAAGGAGGAGCCTTAAAGCCCCGCTGGTCGCCCCCTCCTCGTCTACCCCCGTGTCCTCCTGTGTCAGGACAAGAGAGACTCCCTCTGCCCACTCACCCCACATTCACCCCTCTCAGCTGAGCTCCTTGGATTCCCTGCCGTCAGCGTGTGGCTTTTGTGCCTGAGTCCCAGCGTCGCTCATGGCTTCTCTGCACTTTTCTACCCATTTATAAATGCTGCTGTTGCTGGGGCCTGCAGGAGTGGGGGCAGCAGTGGGCTGAGCTGGGCTGGGGGTGGGGAAAGGAGTCTGTCTTTGTTTGTCCTTTGAAATAATAAAGTAGAATTGAGTTTCTCCCACTCCCAGTGTCCTTTGATTTGCATTAACTTGCTACCAGCTCCAGAGTTACACAACGCAAACGTGGTCTGCAGTGGGTAGAAATGCACGGTGAGGTCATAGAAGCATAGAATATCAGGTTTGGAAGGGACCTCAGGAGGTATCTAGTCCAACCCCGTGCTCAAAACAGGACCAACCCCAACTAAATCATCCCAGCCAGGGCTTTGTCAAGCCTGACCTTAAAAACCTCTAAGGAAGGAGATTCCACCACCTCCCTAGGGAACCCATTCCAGTGCTTCACCGCCCTCCTAGTGAAAAAGATTTTCCTAATATCCAACCTAGACCTCCCCCACTGCAACTTGAGACCATTACATCCTCAACACCCCCTTCTCTTTCTCTCCAGACTATTCTTTTAACCATTTGGTGTTCCTTTTAATC
>NW_027058155.1:0-3000 GCF_011386835.1 Chrysemys picta bellii | reverse complement strand
GTAAAGCAGAAGGTTTATTTGGATGACAGGCATACAGTCCAAGACAGGTCTTGCAGGCACAGACAACAGGGCCCCCCTCAGTTAGGTCCAGCTTGGGGTCCCAGGGCATGCCAGCCCACCCCCTTGGGGGTCAGAGCCATCTCTGCCTCCCAGCCATCTCTCCAGCCTCCTTCCAGCCTGCTTCCAGCACTCTCCCTCAGCGACCCCTCCCACAGCCTTTGTTCAGTTTCCCGGGCCCCGGAGTCATCTGACCTCCAACCCCTTCCTGGGTTCTCATGTTACAAGCTCAGGTATGTTCCCTTGGGCCGGCTCCCATCCCCCGATGCAGACCATCCTAGTCACACTCCCCTGTCAGCATTCACACACCCCAGCAAGAACAGTCCCAGTTCGTCACATCTCTCCCCCCTTCGAGACCGAACTGAGCAGGGTCACTTTAGCCAGTGACCCGGGGAAGTTCGAACCTACCCCCGTTCCCATGGATGCCCCCGCATCCCTCCAGTTCCTTGGTGAGAATTACACCAGGCCCCTTCCGTTCCACGCCCCCCCCTTAGGTCGGGGGTGCTTGATGGCACTCGCAGTTCGCATGTGGGAAGGTTTATGCGGCCTGTGCCCTTTTCCCACCCCCATACCTCTGGGGTTCCAACTGGGCTGTGGTCTTCTCCCAGCGCTCCAGTCTGGAGGTCTGTGCTTTGGGCTCTCTTGGTTTAGAGCCGCCCTTTTAACCTTGGCCACCCTCTGGAAAGGATCCTTTATGCTGGGCAAGGGTCCTAAAGCTCTTTTCCCCTTGTCCCAGGCCTTCCTCCCCCTCTGACAGGGGTCACAGGATCCGCAGTACTGTCGGACAGTAACAAAGACCCCAGGCCAGTAAAAGCTCCGTAGCAGCCTCTGCTGGGTACGCCAGGTTCCCTGGTGCCCTGAGAGGGGAATGTCATGGGCCCGGCACAGCAGCTGGCGGCGATACTTCTGGGGTACCACCAGCTGCCTCCTGATCCCCCCTGACTCCAGTTTCCCTGGGGGAGCCCATTCTCGGTACAGGAACCCCTTCTCCCACAGGAACCTTTTCCGGCCACCTCGTTCCATGGTCTGTACCGCATTGAGGTCGGCCAGGTCCCTTATCTTCCGCAAGGAGGGGTCTCTCTGTAACTCGGCCTGGAACTCAGCAGCTGGGACAGGGATGGCCACCTGCTCTTTCTCGCCCGCTGGGTCCGAAGCTGCAGCCTCCCTGAGCCGCGTCCCTGGGCGTTCCCTCCCCACCAGGTTAGGGTCCTGCGCCTCAGGCAAGGCACCCCCCCCAAGGCCAGGGCGCAGGGCCCCTCGCCGGCTCTGACTGCGGGTCACAACCAGTGCCTTTTGGGGGTTGCTTGGCCAGTTCTCCAGGTCCCCCCCCATCAATACCTCAGTGGGCAGATACGGGTGTACCCCCACATCCTTGGGGCCCTCCTTGGCCCCCCACTTCAGGTGTACCCTTGCCACGGGCACTTTGACTGGTGTTCCGCCCACCCCCGTCAGGGTCAGGTAGGAGTTGGGCACCACCTGATCTGGGGCCACCACCTCGGGCCGGGCCAGCGTCACCTCTGCGCCCGTATCCCAGTATCCATTGACCTTCCTCCCATCCACCTCCAGGGGAACAAGGTACTCTCTCCGGAGGGACAGCCCCGCGCCCACCGTATAAACCAAAAACCCTGAGTCTGGGGCATCCAGCCCCCTAGAGGAGCTGGCCTGGGGCCCTTCTCTCTCTTGAGCAGTTGATAAGCTGCCAGCCCCTCTTGCGTGAGAAGCCTGCCCCTCGTCCGTCTGGGCCTCTACCAAGTTAACCCTATGCGGGTTCGGTCTGCTCAGTCTGTCCTTGAGCTTGGGGCACTGGGCCCGAACGTGGCCTCTTCGGCCGCAGTAATAGCAGCTCATGTCCTGTGGGTCCCCTCGAGCCGGTCGGTTGTCCCTGACGCTGGGCATTCCCCGTGGGAGGGATTCCCCATATTCCCCCTTTGGGAGGTCCCATGGTGACTCTCTCTCTGCATCGCGGCGGGCCTGTTCCTTTGGGGCTCCTCCCTGCCACCCCCTGACCGGCTCTTTACAAACTCATCAGCCAGCTGCCCGGCGTGTCGCGGGTTCTCTGGCTTTCTGTCCACCAACCACAGCCTCAGGTCGGATGGGCACCGCTCATACAGTTGCTCCAGTACCAGCAGTTTAATCAGGTCCTCCTTCGTCTGGGCCCCACCAGCCCACTTGCTGGCGTATCTTTCCATGCGGACGGCTAGTTGCAGATATGAGATCTCAGGGGTTTTATCTTGACTCCGGAACCTTCCCCGGTACATCTCAGGAGTCAGCCCAAACTCACGTAGCAGGGCCTTTTTGAATAGTTCGTAGTCCCCTTTCTCTGCCTCTCCCAGTTGGCGGTACAATGCCACGGATTTGGGGTCCAGTAAGGGGGTAAGGACCCGGAGTCTGTCCGCGGGATCCACCCGGTGCAGCTCGCAGGCCGTCTCAAAGGCCTCCAGGAAGTCATCCATGTCCTCCCCCTCCTTGTATGGGGCCATGATGCACTTATCAAAGCTCCGTGCAGTCCTGGGTCCCCCCTCACTCACCGCAGCCGGGGGTTCGCTGCCCCTCAGTCTCGCCAGTTCCAGTTCATGCTGTCTTTGTCTCTCATTCTCCTCCCGTTCACGCTGATGCTGTCTCTCTTCATGCTGTCTCTGTTGTTCACGATCCTCCAGCTCCCTCAGTTTTAGCTCTTTCTCCCATTCCAGCCAATTCCGCTCCCCGGATGCCGAACGTCGCCGGGAGGCTCCTCTGCTGGCCGGCGGGCTTCGCCGGGGGGACCCCCTGCTGGCTGGGGGGGTCACGGCGCCTTCGGTATTTGCTGGGCTCCTCCCCACCCTTCCCCTAGGCATAGGAAGGAGGGGTCTCGGGAAGCCCTCAGCAGCCGGCTGACCACTCCCAGCTGGGACAGACACTGGTGCCTGCGCTGCATTTGCCAGGCTGCTTCCCTGAGACACAGGG
>NW_027058154.1:0-3000 GCF_011386835.1 Chrysemys picta bellii | reverse complement strand
GGGCACTGGGGTTCTGTGTGGGGCATTGTTTAGTTGTGGTGGTGGGGCTGTGGGGAAGGGCACTCGGAGGGAGAGAGGAGAAATCTGTGTGTACTGGGAAACTAGCGAGTGGGGGGTTCTATGTGGGGTGCTGATGTGTATTAAGAGTTACCAGCTGGATTGAGGACTGATAGATTTGGACAGAATTTATACTGAATGGGCAAATGAAAAAGATCGCAGGGAAAAACAGTAAGGTTAGTTTAGCAGTCTTTGACATTTCGACCAATAAAGAAATTAAAATGCATTTGTAATTACATATCTTATTCTTGGCTGATAATTTCAATTTAAAACACAAACTTTTGTTTTTCTTTTTTTACTTATGATGTCTCTATCTGAAAACCCATATAAATTGACACAAATTGCAAATTACAACTTTTTAAATGTATAAGCATTTTACTCACTTGGGCGCATTTGCCTCATGGCACACAAATTTGAACTCTGCTTCAAAAATTTGCACAGAAGAAATTTTTCTTTTACCTTAATTATACTATCTTAGGAGCCCGCTATAACATAGTACCAAGGTTCAATACAAAGTCATATAAAAGTTATACAAAAATGCATAATGCAGAGAGTTATCTACAACTGCATTGATTGACTGCTGTGTGCAGTAATATAGTGACCCCTGGACCTACAGGCTTTTTCAATAACTCGCCTTCTGTGAAGCATTTCCCAGCAGCAGCAATTTCCTTAGAAATTTTAAAGCTTACTTTAGTAACTGTATCGTTCTCAGTGCTCACTTTCTTGAAAATTTGCTGTTCTCTACTAAGGTTTTTCGCTAAACTGGCTACTTTAATTATTTTTTCATTTGGGCTCAATTTGGCGAGATTGGGATGCTTAGTTTCAAAGTGCCACCGAACATTGTATTCTTTCGGAACGACTACCGTTTCGCGACACACGAGGCACAGTATTTTGTCTTTGGAAATAGTACATAAGTATTTATTCGTCCATTCAGTGTTGAAAACTCTGTGCTCTGATTCTATTTTTCTCTTTTTTTTTTCACTCATGGTATCCATTATGAAGCTCAAGATTTTGTTGAATAAATTCACACACAAGGGAAACACTCACAGTCACACACAAAGAGAAGAGATATCTCACGGCGCATGGCACACTAGCAAGGCACTGACGGCGTGTGGAAGCCTGTAGGTCCAGGGGTCACTATATTACTGCACACAGCAGTCAATCAATGCAGTTGTAGATAACTCTCTGCATTACGCATTTTTGTATAACTTTTATATGACTTTGTATTGAACCTTGGTACTATGTTATAGCGGGCTCCTAAGATAGTATAATTAAGGTAAAAGAAAAAACCCCCACTCGCTAGTTTCCCAATACACACAGATTTCTCCTCCCTCCCTCCCAGTGCCCTTCCCCACAGCCCCACCACCACAACTAAACAATGCCCCACACAGACCCCCAGTGCCCTGACACACACAGATCTCTGTCACTGCCCAGCACCCCCCAACACGCCCCCACTGCCTAGCACCCCAAAACACACAAACCTCCCCCACTGCCCAGCGCCCTCCACACCCTCAAAGCCCAGCACCCCCGCACACCTCCCAGACACTCACTCCACCACACCCTTCCCCCTTCCCTGGCCGCACTCACCAGCCCTGCTGGGAGGTCTCTGGCTCCTAGGATGAGAGCAGCAAGGGGAGTCTCCAGTGGTGAGCGGGAGCCGGTTCGCGGGAACCAGTTGTTAAATTTAGAAGCCCTTTTAGAACCAGTTGTCCTGCGCGGGACCGGTTCTAAAAGGGCTTCTAAATTTAACAACCGGTAAGTTGAAGTGACCAGGACCGTAGCTGGGGAGGAGCAGAGGGAGCGGCTGCTCCCCTTGAGCACATTATCCAAAAGTGGCGCCTTAGGAGCCGATCCCATGGGTGCTCCAGCTCTCCGCCCCGCTCCCCGGCCCCAGCTCACCTCCGCTCCGCCTCCACCTCTGAACACTCCGCCCCGCTTCTCCCCCCCCCATGCTTCCCGTGAATCAGCTGTTCGCGCGGGAAGCCTGGGAGGGGAGAGAAGCAAGTGGCAGCTTCGCGCTCAAGCCCAGGGAGGCGGAGACGGAGCGGAGGTGAGCTGGGGTGGGGGGAGCCGTCCGCGCCACAGCAGGTAACCCGGGGGGAGGGGCGCGCACGGGAACCGCTCCCCGCCCCAGCTCACCTCCGCTCGGCCTCCCTGGGCCTGAGTGCGAAGCCGCCGCTTGCTTCTCAGCCCTCCCAGGCTTCCTACACGAACAGCTGATTCGTGGGAAGCGGGGGGGCTGCAAGCTCAGACTGACCCGGTGCTCCAGGCACTGCGCGGTGGCAGCGTGGCCCGGCTCCAGCAGAGCGGCGCGGCTGTAGCGCCGCCAGCCACCTCTAGGCAGCGTGGTAAGGGAGCAGGGAGGGGGTGTTGGATAGAGGGCAGGGGAGTTCAGGGGGGTTGGGGGGAGTGGATAGGCGTCGGGGCGGTCAGATGGCAGGGAACAGGGGGATTGAATGGGGGCAAGGGTCCCGGGGGACAGTCAGGAAGGAGCAGGGGTTGGATGGGGCGGTGGGAGGCAGTCAGGGGCAGGGGTTCCAAGGGTGGTCAGGGGACAGGGAGAAGGGGTGTTTGGATGGGGAATCAGGAGAGGAGTTGGATGGGGTGGCGGAGGGCAGTCAGGGGACAGGGAAAGGGGTGGATGGGGCAGGGGTCCCGGGGGGGGCATCAAGGAACGCAGGGGGTTGGATGGGGCAGGAGTCCCGGGGGGGGGCAAAAAGCGCTCAGGACGGGGGCGGTGGCTGAGCCCTGTGTCCCGCTGCTGGGGGGCGAGCGCTCCGTGCTCGTGTCCCGCTTGGGGCAGTGGGGAGGGGCAGCCGTGCGCGCGGGCTCCGTGTCCTGCTTGGGGCCGGGGAGGGCGGGGTTGGAGGCGCGGCGGCGCGCGAGGGCTCCATCCCCGTGTCCTGTTTGGGGCGTGGAGGGTGGAGGCGTGGCAGCGCGCGA
>NW_027058152.1:0-3000 GCF_011386835.1 Chrysemys picta bellii | reverse complement strand
TTTGCAGATGACACTAAACTAGGAGGCGTGGTAGATACGCTAGAGGGTAGGGATCGGATACAGAGGGACCTAGACAAATTAGAGGATTGGGCCAAAAAAAACCTGATGAAGTTCAACAAGGACAAGTGCAGAGTCCTGCACTTAGGACGGAAGAATCCCATGCACTGCTACAGACTAGGGACCGAATGGCTAGGTAGCAGTTCTGCAGAAAAGGACCTAGGGGTCACAGTGGACGAGAAGCTGGATATGAGTCAACAGTGTGCTCTTGTTGCCAAGAAGGCTAACGGCATTTTGGGCTGTATAAGTAGGGGCATTGCCAGCAGATCGAGGAACGTGATCGTTCCCCTTTATTCGACATTGGTGAGGCCTCATCTGGAATACTGTGTCCAGTTTTGGGCCTGTGGAAGCAGAGAAAGAGCTCACAGGAAGGGGATGCAATGCATGACAGTTCGTTAGCAAGAGTTAGGCTAACTGTAACCCTAATAACGCGAGATTTGTAGAAGCGAGGAATGTGTGAGGCGGGTGAGAAAGAACTGTGTAAGAAGTCATTATGACCTGGTATAGATAAGGTGTAGAAGACCTTGTGTAGATAAGGTATAGAAAATATTGTATGTTGGCAAGAGTCAAAACAAGTGAAGAAATGAGATATCAAGATGGCCTATGTATAAACAAAACGCAGCTGTCCCTCGTTATTTCTGTAATGAAAGGTATAAATGCTTGCTGTAATTAGTTAGCTGGGAGAGACCTGCTTAGCTCTCTCCCTCTGGGCAATTGTGAGAGTTAATAAAGCATCTGACTTGCTGTACCTAAACAAATAGTGAGAACTCTGTTTTTCTCCGACAGGCCCCACACTACAAGAAGGATGTGGAAAAATTGGAAAGAGTCCAGTGGAGAGCAACAAAAATGATTAGGGGTCTGGAGCACATGACTTATGAGGAGAGGCTGAGGGAACTGGGATTGTTTAGTCTCCAGAAGAGAAGAATGAGGGGGGATTTGATAGCAGCCTTCAACTACGTGAAGGGGGGTTCCAAAGAGGATGGAGCTCGGTTGTTCTCAGTGGTGGCAGATGACAGAACAAGGAGCAATGGTCTCAAGTTGCAGTGGGGGAGGTCCAGGTTGGATATTAGGAAACACTATTTCACTAGGAGGGTGGTGAAGCACTGGAATGCGTTAACTAGGGAGGTGGTGGAGTCTCCTTCCTTGGAGGTTTTTAAGGCCCGGCTTGACAAAGCCCTGGCTGGGATGATTTAGTTGGGAATTGGTCCTGCTTTGAGGACGGGGTTGGAGTAGATGACCTCTTGAGGTCCCTTCCAACCCTGATATTCTATGATTCTATGATTCTATGAAAGTCACAGGGGTCTCTGAGGTTTCCCTGGCCCTAAGCCCCTGTCCTGCCTGGCTGATGTCAGCATCTCTCTCTGAGGTTACCACCTCCCTAACACCTTTGACCAATAGGCTGAGGTCCTGAAAAGGCCTTTGTGATGTCACTGCCACACCCACCCATCCCCGGAAGTGCTAATGTCCTGCTGCTGGCCTGACACTTTGAAGGTTTGAGGTTGTCATAACTATAAAGGGAAGGGTAACAGCTGTCCTGTGTACAGTACTATAAAATCCTCCTGGCCAGAGACTCCAAAATCCTTTTCCCTCTAAAGGGTTAAGAAGCTCAGGTAACCTGGCTGGCATCTGACCTAAAGGACCAATAAGGGGACAAGATACTTTCAAATCTTGGGGAGGGGAAGGCTTTTGTTTGTGTTCTTTGTTTGTGTGGGTGTTCGCCCTCGGGACTGAGAGGGACCAGACATCAATCCAGGTTCTCCACATCTTTCTAAACAAGTCTCTCCTATTTCAAACAAGGCGTGTTAGTTTTCCTTTGTTTTCTCAACTTGTAAATGTACCTTTTACTAGAGTGTTTATCTTTGTTTGCTGTACTTTGAACCTAAGACTAGAGGGGAGTCCTCTGAGCTCTTTAAGTTTGATTACCCTGTAAGGTTAATTTCCATACTGATTTTACAGAGATGATTTTTACCTTTTTCTTTAATTAAAAGCCTTATTTTTAAGAACCTGATTGATTTTTCCTTGTTTTAAGATCCAAGGAGTTTGAATCTTGATTCACCAGGAGTTGGTGGGATGAAGGAGGGGAATGGTTAATTTCTCCTTCTTTTAGATCCAAGGGGGTTGGATCTGTATTCACCAGAAATTGGTGGGAGGAAGGAGGGGGGATGGTTTATTTCTCCTTGTTTTAAGATCCAAGGGGTTTGGATCTGTATTCACCAGGGAATTGGTGAAAGGTTTCTCAAGGCTACCCAGGGGAGGAAATTAGCCTTGGGATGGTGGTTAAGCTTAGAGGTTTTCATGCAGGCCCCTACATTTGTACCCTAAACTTCAAAGTGGGGATACAGCCTTGACACAGGTACTCTCTGTGGATCACCCCACTCAATGCGTCTTCATTCTAGGAAGCAAGCCGGCTAGACAGTAAAACATCACAGGCTGCTCCCAATACTACACTCAGTGTTTCCAAAATTTGTAGACTTTATGGCCACAAGAGACCTTTAGAGCATCTCATCTAAGCCCCTGCATATCATAGGCCTCCTGTATAGTACAATAGTTACTTTTTGGGCACACACATTCCAGAAAGGCATCTAGTCTTCCTTCAATGACATCAAGAGATGGAGAATCCACCACTTTCCCTTTTAGTGAGTGCCAGGGGGCTCCATTTCCCCTTCCACTAGCTCCCCATTTACAGTGAGCCAGAGCAGTACCTGCAGCAGGGAGCGGGAGTTGCTGATGGCCTCAGAGGCACAGCCCCTGCAGTGTCTCAGGAATCTGGCGCAAGTGCCGGACGATGCGGAGCTGGTGCATCACTTTTGGCCGTGACGTCCTCCTGCTGCAAGGGAACGAGAACCTGTCAGAGACTCAAACGCCCCGAGGAATCAGCGGGAATTAAGGGCACCTGGAACCAGCACTACTTCCACCCATCACCTGCCCACCACTGAGGGATAA